>NC_090871.1:2150815-2175815 GCF_036669935.1 Montipora foliosa
CTGGCACTCGTAGAACATACATGTACAGAACCCACAAACAAACTATCTTTCAAAGGGGAGACAATCCAGTGCAAATTTGCAAGGCCCAAAAATGTCAACTCCTCAGATGCCCTAGGTCACCCCCCCCCCCCCCCCCCCATTGACAAGTTAAATTGTCTGCCGTTTATATAACAGGGTAAAATGTATTTAGTTAGCTGCAGGAGTCAATGGGTTAAATGAAGCTTCAGATAGGACAGAGAAATGACAAAGGATCGTGTGAAAAGACAGTGGTGAGAGCACTCGCCTCCCACCAATGTGGCCCGCGTTCGAATCCCAGACTCGCCGTCATTTGTTGGTTGAGTTTGTTGGACGTTCTCTACTCTGCACCAAGAGGTTTTTCTCCGGGTACTCCGGTTTTCCCCTCTCCTCAAAAACCATAATTTGATTTGATTTGCGTTAACTTGTTAATTTCAATTTACAGTGTCCCCGATTAGTCCTCTACGGCGCTAGGAGATTAGACACTTAAATAAAGTTCCTTCCCTTTCCTTTCCTTTTCCTTTGCTGAACTTAGAGAGAATGCATGTTGAGCAAAAATGATACCGGTAGGCTGAAAACAATCACCAAAACTCGGAGGATTCTGGCTGAAACGGGAGGGATGTGATCACTTGCATTTCCTTTAGAAGTTTCAAAATTTTGTTCCAAAGTGATTTTGTTCTTCACTGTTTGTAGTTATGAAGATGGAACCATCAAACTGTGGAGATTGGGGGATAAAAGTAGTCAAGTGACTTTCAGGTACGTGATAATCAATCATTTTATTTTAACCGATTGTTGCTATTGACCAATATTATTTTTTTGATATCTTTCAGTGGCCACAAGTCAGCAGTGTCTGTACTTAAGTTTGATGAATCAGGCGGGAGGCTTGTTTCAGGATCAAGGGTGATTTTTACAACAACTTTTCATTTGCACTGCTGTACTCACAAAGGGAGCATGCTCCTTTTTTGCTTAATATTACCCTTCTAAGTCACTGTGATAACAAAAGACAATGATATATCAAGGGAGAGTGTTGCGAGGAGCAACTTTGGTAGCCATTTTTTGTGAGCGGTTTTGGGTGGTTGAGGGAAATTTTGGGGTTGTCACGTGCGGGTGGTCTCAGCTGGTTGAGGTGTCAATGGGTTAAACGGGATTGTGTCCTTCGTATGTGGCATAAAGTGGCAGGAATGGAGGAGGCTGACTGCTGTTGTCTGTAAAGAATAAAATTATAGGAAATAATTGTACATGTAGTTTATTAGAGGGGAATTTACATGTAGGAGAAGTGGAGGGAGAAAAGAGGAGCTTGATCTTTGCTATACACAATGTACCTGTTTGCGAGCTTCTGGCATAGTAAATTTAAAGTATCAGCACTCACATTGTATTTTGTCAGTCTCGCCATGTTGTTGTACAGTTTGCCTTGTTGTTACAGGTAAAATATCAAGGTCGTTATTGACTCTTCTAAAGAGACGAAAAATGAATGCTTCTTCAGGGCTGTGACATTACCTTTTTGGTGCCATCAAGTGACTCAATCTTCACTTTTTTTTTTTGAAATCCCAGATTTTGATCGGTCTGTCATCAGGTTATGGTAACTTCTTTGTTAACTTTGGGTAGAATAATGGTACCGTTGTTTTTTTAGGATACTGATGTGATAGTTTGGGATACAGTCAATGAAGCTGGCCTATACCGGTAGGTTGTGTAAATTATATACATGTGACTATTATTGTATGTAGATGTGTGCACCCCACCTCACTTGTGTCCCTTTTCATCCACTTACATGTACAGTGTACATGTACTGGTAACTCTAAAACTTTGCCAGCAGTATTAACAAACTTGGATTATCAATAAAAGCCAGTAGTTTGACTTAAAACATTACATGTATTTTCTTTGTGTGGTATTTATAATTTATTTCCAAAAATGAGGCATGAAGAATTAATTGTAAATTTAATTTAATTTAATTCATGTGAAGTGATTTCTAAAGCTTCACCTGAATCTCCCTTTTCCCCTCTCCTCTTACTACTAAAAATTGAAATCATTCTTAAAAGGTGTTACAAATGAACCCACTGGGAACTCGGAAAAATCCGAGCCCCAGATGGGATTCGAACCCACGACCCTCCGTGATCTAGTACGGATGCTCTAACCACTGAGCTACTGGAGACTCTATGGTGAGCACGGGTGAAATGTGGGTATTTGACTCGAGCTGCATCACGCAGCCACAGAGTCAAATATCGACTGACAGCATAGCTCATAACTGCCTCGCGCAGTCACACAGAGAGCATCATTGAAATATAGTTGCCTGTATCCCCGTGAACGATGCGGCCAACCAACCACCAAAGTGAGCGAATGTGAGACAATGGTTAACATATATCAAATACAAGGTGTTACTAATGAACCCACTGGGAACTCGGAAAAATCCGAGCCCCAGATGGGATTCGAACCCACGACTCTCCGTGATAGATCCGTACTAGATCACAGAGGGTCGTGGGTTCGAATCCCATCTGGGGCTCGGATTTTTGCCGAGTTCCCAGTGGGTTCATTTGTAACACCTTGTATTTGATATATGTTAACCATTGTCTCACATTCGCTCATTATTAAAAGACTTACAAATGAAATCTTTTTTCCAGTTTCAAAGGGCATAAAGGAGTGATAACAGAATGTTATTTCATGAAAAGCCAGAATATATTGATAACAAGGTTGGTCAGGTTTTGCTAAGTTATTTGATTTATTTTATTTTTTTATACATGGTTTTAGGGTTAGGGTTAGGGTCAATAGAAATTCTGAAAGATTTGTTCAAGACCTGTGCATAAAATTTGAGGACCTTTTCTAGCTGTAAAATTTAATCTCATTCTCTGTTTATTATTGGTATTTTCAGTTCCAAAGACAGTTTTGTTAAGTTTTGGGATCTTGATACACAGCACTGTTTTCTTACCCTTGTTGGTCACAGAAGTGAGGTCAGTTGGTACTATACTGTTTTCTTGTTGTAAAGCTACATGTAAATGCTGGCATTTGTTTGACAGTACAAGTCAAATACTGTCACAGTGGTATTTTAAGTGGTCCAAGCTTTTTGTCTTTTGTTCAAAAGTTATGTCTTTGCTATACAGTGTAAACAAAAAAATACTTAACCCATTAACAAGTAAAATCAATCGTCTGGCATTAGACAGAGTAAACTACTAAGTCTGGCCGGTTTTGGCTATTTCAGGCATCAAAGGCATGCTTTAATTATAGATGTTTAAAACTCTGAACTTACGTTTAGCACAACTTATGCAGTGTTCTCACCAGGCCGCGCCCTTGCGGGATTCCTGCAAGAAAAATAGAATTGGCGCATTAAAAGCTGTGCAAATGCGCCTATTTGGGCGCACAAGGATGCTACATGTACATGTACATGTACGAGAGAAACATACTTTTAGAAGTTAGCAGTCTTAATGGTTTCAGCGAATATTCCAGTTCTTTGCTTCTTCAATACAATACAATACATACTTAATTGACTGCTCCCCATAGGGGCTTTTCAGGGCCAATGAAACAAAACGAAACAACAGAACAGAAAAAACAACAACAACAACAACAACAACTATTAAGAATCCCAACTGGCCGGAGGCAAACCAGTTGGCTATTCACAAGTGCAACTGGGAAGTCAATCCCCGGACTACCAGGATCAAATTCAACGAGTGGTCAGAACAGGTCTTGAGCCTGGGATCTCCAGATCCCAAGGCATGCGCCCTAACCAATGGCCCACACTGCCTCCAACTGAATGAAAACAGTTTATCAAAGTATTTATTTAGTGATTTATGTGGTGGATAGCATTATCCACCTTTTGAAAAACTGGGGCCTGTAAGATCTGTCTTGAAGCAAACAAATCAAATGCATTTACAATATTGTCAAAGGGTCACCATTGCAAGAGTTCCAGTTGGAATGTGCCTTGGTGGAATATGGACTGAGAAATCACGAAGGATGTTTTCTACCCTAGTCATCGAGCGCAAGTGTAATATTGTCCCGCTAAAGCTCCTTCAGGGCCCCTATTTTTGAGGAAAGGGGGCCCTGGGGCTCCCTAAGACAAAATCCTGGTGAGAACACTGCTATGGTGGCCGAAAACCACCAATGAAGATTTGGCAACCACCATACAATTTTTTCAGAGAGACATACATGTATTTCCAAAGCAAAACTAGTTCCATTTAATTGAGAAATTTTAGACTTTTTCAAAGAAAAAAATTAAAATGAAACGAAAAGTGTATTAAAAATAATTCAAATCGAATTAAAATGAAAATAAGATTAAAATTCAATCAAAGTTTAAAAAAATTACCCCTAAGCTAAGTGCGGTGAGCCTCTATTCACAAGCGTTGAACATGGTGGACTCCACCACACTGAAGACAAAACAAATCGTCAGTTGACAATTACAATACTTGAAAGAAAACTATGACTTGTTAACTTGTTTGTCATAAACAAATAAAAAAGCCTTTACCATGCTTTGTTTTGTTATATGGCTTGCAGAGGAGTGACAAGAGCTTGAAATAAAGTTAATAGTCAGAAACTGTTGACCTTGGGTTGTTGTTCTTGCTACATTTTTCATACTTTCCTCACTCCGGTCACAAAGGCTATTATTAATGGTTAATTAATATTTAAATATAGCTGTGTTGTAAAAGCATGTTAATTTGGTTGTTGTGTTTCAAGGTTTGGGGATTTGCAGTTGTCCAAGAAGAAACCCGCTTAATCACTGGGTGTTCTGATAGTGAATTGAGAATGTGGAAGATAAGCACCATTGAGTCAAGTGATGATGAACATTCAGCAAAAGAGGGTGGAAAACGTAGTGCAGCAGAAGCTGGTTTACAAGATGGCTCGCTGGGAAAACCAGATGAGGTACATGTACATTGTACTCTCCACATAGAAAACAAAATATGAGCTTTCTTGCATCATGATCTTAAACAAAAGTCTGCAGGCAGCTATACAAAAATAATGAGTAAAATCAAGAAAACCATAGCAGGGTATAATAATTATTTTTTAGTCGCATTTTTTAGCTTGAGTATTTTCAGAATTAGGACAATAAAATTTTTACATGTACATTATGCAATATTAAGCTTGAAGTTGATATTTTTGGAGCATAAATTAAAATGATATTACGAATAATTATCAGATTTCCAGCATTTTCATTGGTTCGCCGGACACAGGCTATCGGTTCACATACCTGCTGTACCTAATATGGTCAAGGAACAAGTCAGCAATAAATTGAGCTGAAAACATTTTTGCACCTCTGAGATAAAATGACCGACAACAGCTGTTGTGGACCGAAATTGACCAAGGCAGAAGTAGATGCTTTAGTCGACAATACTACCCCCAGGAACATCAAAGAAGAGTTGTTGATCCTGGAGTTTTTCATAAAACAATTATTCTACTCAGGCTTGCTGGATATAAAATGATCATAACCAACTCAACGCTACGCGCCTCATTGGTTACCGGTATCTATCACTTCATATGCAGTGCACCGGCGTTGTAAAAACTTGTAAAGCAGCTGTGTACTGGTTTTGATTGGGATCAATGGCATTAACAACAGTTTTAAATGTGAACAACTATTCTACGATCGCATTTAACCACATTGTTGGGTCACGAAATGTGGGCTTTGGACTTCGAATTACAGAATTGAACTGGATATTGACAAAAATATTGTAACAAAAAACAATGAAATACTGTGACATTTAAACAACTTTATTGACCATTACACATGTTACATACAACAAAATAAATAACTGACAGGAAATGAAATATATATGCAAAGTGATATGAAGTGATAAGGTCAAAAGGGAAGGTGCGAACGGGACGCGAGGACCCATGCGAGGCACTGCCCATGATATAATTAAAACACGGTTAAATTTAAAAGACACTAAAAACTAGGGATGACAGGGGCAGGATTGTACAATTGACCAGGTACAGGGATAGTATATGTCAAAGTGATTGTGTTTACCAGTATACAACAGTTACCTTTTAGTCAATTTTTGCCATTTCAAACTGCCAAGAAGACTCTTTTACCCAAGGAAGCTCTAATCAAAATTATTGCTCATTTCAAAATTATAGCAGAAATAATTTTTCCCTGTTGCCCGGGGAAAAAGATGTTTATCAAATTAATTTTTATTAAATTTTTAGCCTTGGTTAATGCATTTCTCGTGCTCTGATTGGTTCACTCAGTCTCTGTCATCAGCTCATATACCTTTATTTTTTTTTGCCTGAAGCAAAATTTCTCTCTGAATAAAGGAAAGAAAACCTTTTTGTGGAAAGTTTGGATCAATTCCAACGTTTAGAAGTACACGAAAAGGCAAGAAAATTAATGTTTTTGCAATGAGCCTGCCTAATCATGAGGTATTACACAACATTTCATCATCATCAAGTTTTTCCAATTTCGCTTGGATTTTCTCACTTTTTTCACTCATATTTCGTACTTCCAAACTTTTGGATAAAACAATTATTCCATTCACGCTACGCGCCTCATTGGCTATTTACAATCTCATATCGAATGCACACTCATGGAATAAATGTCCAAGCTACAACCTCAATGGATTCTGAGAGATTTTACCATGAAAAGTATAACAATCACTTACACTGTAAGTACAGCCATTCTTTTCAAAGATTTACATGTATCATGACTGTGTTGATTTCAGGGAAGTCAGCTGTCCTGTACACTGATGGGTTCCGTTCTTCGGCAAAGTCACCAAAGGGTTGTAGCAATAATTGTTGACTTGTCACAGACTTTCATGGGATGTCTGGTGAGTAAAGTCAGAAGAGTGTGAGTAAATGTTCTTGTTTGTTTGTTTGTTTGTTTTTTTGTTGATAATAATTATTTTCTTAAGCACCATAGGCAAGATTAGACCATTAACATCATAATAATGCCAAGAAAGTGTACAGGTACATACATGTAGGTGTGGAGGAAGACTTTTTTCAAATGCACATTTTCCATGAAAAACTGACTTGAAGTTGTAGTCATGTCAAAATTATTGAAAGGTTGTTACTGGTGTCATTAATCCAAAAGGTATTTTATTATACCATACTCTAAACCATTAAATTTGTTGTGAATTCAACAGGGCAATGATTCACAGCTAGAACTTTTTAAAATTTTAAATGAGGAGGAAATCCAGAAACGCTTGCAAAAGAAATTAAAGAAGGAAAGGTTGGTACTTTACATGACTTGTATAGTTGAACCTTGATCATCCGGATATTTCAATTATCCAGACTTGCTTCTCTGGTTCCAGTTTTTTCATGCATATTAACTAATCATATTTTTCATGTATCACTCAGTCCAGTTTGAACTGAAATTTTTTCGCTTCAGAACACAAATCTGTATGCGTTTCTTGCTCACACATGCCATAATGTTTTTTGGATTACTTTAATTTTACACTATAAGGACTTGTGCATGTAGCAGATAATTTTTGGGCAACTGTTGATAGTTTTTCCAACAACAATTTGGTCAGAGATTTTTCTCTGTCCTTGTGAGAGCATAATATTTTTGTTGCATGAATGGATTTCCTGGGATTTTTAGCACTAAAAACCATACCCTTTGTTAGTTAGTTAATTTTGTACTATATTGTTGTTTAGGAAAAAAGCAAAGATGGAAGACACAAATGAGGTAAGTTTTCTTTGGTTCAGTGTAAATTATTTTTGTTTTCCCACTTTTTATTGGCATTTTTTTTTTTTGCACACTATTTTGTTGGTAGCCCAAAAGTAATATATTTTTCCTTTTTATCAGGAAACAGGAACAGACCCTGTTGTTACAAGAACAGTTGAAGATGAATTGCACAGATTACATTCCATTAAACTGCGCTCTAAAATCAAGTGAGAATAACATTGAAAATTATTGTTACTTTGTGTCTGAAATTTGGATTGAATGCCTCATTGGTTACATTTTATGAAGGAAAATGATACAGTAGGTGTCAAGTTAATATTTTTTATAATGGATGTCTTACACTGTACTGTTTTCTGGTTTATGATTACAGGTCCTTTGACCTCCATTTTGATAAAATAACGAAAGACTTGAAGGTAATATTAATTTTTTCCCTCAGTGTAGTAAAAGTGTAATGTTTGGTCCTTATTGTAGGCTTGTTACCAAGTTTCTAGTCAAATAATAATTATTAAACATCAGCAACAAACTTGTTGCCTAATGAGTTGTCAAGGTCTCATCAAGTCTAACAAACCAGTAGCGACAATTCATCAAAAAGCTAATAAAAAGTACTTTCTAATTGGGAGTGTTGTTTGCATTGATCCTCCAGCTCCTTTTATCACTGCAAAATAACTCTATCCAGTTGTATTCAGTTATTCTGAAGCCAGTGAATTCATCATGCACATCATCAGTAATGCTTCCAGGTCACAGATCAGATGTAAGGTGAGTATTAAAATTTAATACCCTTATGCAATGGAGGAGTGAGAAAAGACAGATAAATGTAGGAGTACTCATTTTAAATAAAGTTCAGTATTAGTTAAATATTATTATTTTATATCAATAAAAATATGTAACTGTATAAATTATGTTGTTGAAATTTCATCCATCGGAAACTCAGAAAAGTACAATCAACAGACGCTATCAAAAAAATCTGCATATCATTTGTGTTGATTGACCACATTGATATTTAAAACATGAGGTGTGATTGGTCGAGTTGTCACCAGAAAATTTTGTGTGATACAGCTCAGAAAATGGAACTGTAGGTGTGATGGGCTCAAGTGGTTCTACTAATTGTGAGCAGCCGTTTTGTTTGGGGGGATCATTGCTTGACACGGCTGCGAAAGAGTCTGACTGTACAAGGCCAGGATTTATAACACATCATGGTGATCTGTCATACAATCTTCTAGTGTTTTACTTATGGCATATTGTAATTGTATATTTCTTTATCTTAATTGATTTGTATATTTATAACTGTAATGCAATAGTTGTTGTCTTTCCTAGGACTCTCTGCTTTAACTCAGATGGTTCATGTTTATTGTCTGGTGCTCAGGAATCAGTCAAAATATGGAACAGGTAAATTTGTTACAGAGTTACAGAAGGGAAATACAATACACACACATTGAGCAACTGGATTGAGAGCTCTGTAAATTATTTTGTTGGATAAGGAATATTAATCTTTATTGAATCGACATAATTTACATACACCTTACTTTTTAAGAGTCACATACATGTACAGTACATTATTGTACAGATTAATTTTACTTTTAATTAACACCAGATGATCTTACTTTTCAGTAGGGAACCCCTTAGGGTTGAAATGGTTGGCCACATTTACATGAATTCAAAAGTGCCCTCTTAAACGTCATGTAAACAAATAGACTGAGATTGTTTTTCTTCAGCATGTTAACTTGAAGTAAAGCCTAGAAGTATATTTAATTTTTTTAAAACCAACCATAGTTATTGTTGTCCTGTTTGTTATTAATTTTTTGTTGTGATTGTAGTCATTTGTGGTTGACTTCTGCCAGTTTGCCAGATGCCAGTACATTGTATGTCCAGAACTTCCCCTAATTAAATGCAGGGGGATTTCAATAAGCATCACGAATTGTCCCCTTGCTGTTCTCCTCAACTTCAACATCTCTCGCGTCTCGGAATACAGACAGAGTTCTGCATTTACCCTATTAGCTGAAAATAACAATAACTTTTACCCTTTAACCTTATTGTTGGAAGTAGGTAGCAAATGCTTGGACTCAAAGGGACATTATGTGTTGGATGTCAAAATTAGGCATGCATCTGATTACATTTTCTGGACATACTGTAAGGGCAGTTTGCACTCACTAAAAAAGTTGACTTTAAAGTACATGCAAAACTGTAGGATGGTATATACAGATTGACTATTATGTCAGAAATGTGTTTTGTTTTTTTTTGCAGAATGTCTGGTCAACCAATCAGAACACTCACAACAGGATATGCACTAAGTTCTCTCTTTGTTCCTGGTGACAGGCACATTATTATTGGAACCAAGGTACAGTTATTGTTTAGCTTAGCCAATTACAATTTATATTATAATAAATAATCAACAAGTCTAGAGAACATATTTTCAATGACGACTCAGGTGACAGTAATTTGGTACCACTTTGTATATACTTGTATTAGGGACTTTTAAGATTTACGACAGTGACGTTGACAAAAACAACAGGGTTATTTCATAGTCTTTTCATCCCATTCACTTCGTACAAGGTGGGCGAATTATCCTACAACTTAAATAATTTGCATGAGCAGTTTCAGAATAAAAATAATAGAATGAAAGGTTTGTATCTGCACACTCATGTTGTCATTGAAACCTCAAATTTGGTGATTTCACATTTTTGTTATGCAGAGTTCAGCAATAAAAATTAATGCATGCAGCACCATTCTTTTTCCACATTTAACCAAAGATATTACTGTTTTATGGCATTGTTGTAGCCATAGCTGTCATACGTGTAGTTTCTTCAACTCCCTACTGCTGGGACTGGAACTGCCAAAATATATTATGATTCTTGTATTTCTTGTTATGATGGAGATGGTATAAAAATTATATGTTAACCCTGGTGAATGAATTAAGACTTCAATGCATTTTTTAAATAAATAACCATGTAAAAGTTCTATGCGGAAGAGATAAAAGACTACTACTGTAGTTTATGTGCCCATTGTCTGGATTTTTCAGGCTGGGAAGCTTGAGTTATACAACATATCTTCAGGTCAGTTACTGGAGTCAGTTGATGCACATGATGGCCCTGTTTGGTCAATTTCCATGTTTCCTGATAAGGTATGACAAAACTGTACAAAGCTTCAAAGGTTATTCAATTTCTTTTTATACTAAATTAATGCATTACACGATTTTATACATGAATTGTATACTGTACAATAGTCATTAGTTTTGTTTCGTTGATCATTGGTTATAAATTGCACTCACAGATAGACTGTAAGTGGTACCTAAAGTTTGAATCTTGAACAATGCAGATAGCTGCACAAAAATAATTATTATCATCCTTAATGATAATAATATTTTAGAAAGCTCATTTATAATTATTCATTTGTAATATTATTATTATATCACATGCAGTGACTTTGTATTGATAAAACTTCCTCCTTATTAGTATGCATGGTTTTATCAGATAGAAAGTCACTTCATGTGATATTATATATAATAGCTTGTTTTTCTTGTACACTGTATGCTAATGTTTACCTCTCACAATTTGAACCTTTGTTCGGACTCCCGAGTGACATGCTTTGGAATGTTTTTGAATGTTTTTGAAGCCGTTCAAATAACTTTTAGCATGTGTTTTACCAGGTTTCAAAACACTCAGCAATGCTTTGTGTTTTTAAACTTGATAAGACACTGCTACTTGTTATTTATACATGTATATTAAATAATTAAACTCATCGCCAATCGATGAGCTTGGGGAAGGTGCCTTGGTTTAGGTGGAGCCATGCGTGAAGCCAGCCAAGCTTGCAGGTATCCATGGCAACCCTGAGAGCGGCAACCACCCGGCACCGTCACACTGATAAATCAGTGGAAATACTTACCCAACCCACATACTTACCACCAAGGGGAGGGAGGAGTGGGAGCAAAAAGGCACTCAGCTATAGCTGGAACGCAATACAAATGCCCCTGCAACAAACTCTGTAAAAGCGAACCCCCCGCGCATGGCTTCCCGCGGACTGCGGCTGACTGCATTGGCTCAAGTTTAACCTCACCTAAATTACATTCAGCCACATTAATAGTAACAATAATAATAATAATAATAATAATAATAATAATAATAATAATAATTTTTTATTGTTTATATGATCTTGCTTTAACCCATTGACACCTCAAACACTCTAGTATGCCCCGAGTTGATGAGTAAAATTGTCTGGTGTTAAACAGAGTAAAATCTGTTACAGTATCCGGAAGTCTCACTACCAGGGCAATAAATTATAATTAACAATTATTGGACGAGGTTGAGCAAAATATCGTGATTTGTCAATGCCGAGCAGATCAATAATTGATCTGCGAGACACCAACAAATCACAATATTATTTTGCGATAACCGAGTTCAATAATTATTAATTTTTATCATTCGATGACTGAGTTAACTTTATTTTTCACAATTCCCAACAATTAATTCTTTTTCTGAAAGCTTAGGAAAGCGAACTGCCATTTTCACACAAGAGCGTGTTTCAGTTATGCATGAGCAGAATATTATTTGCAGCAAAACACTTATTTGTAGACAGTTATTTGCAGGTCACGTGGTGGGCTCTCGGCCAATGAAAAGGAAGGAAAAAATCCATCAAATGATAATAAAAATTATTAATTCTATCAAGTCTAAAATCAATAGTCAGTTCTCTCTAGTTTTCTGTCACTTTTTTCAGCGTGGTTTTGTATCTGGTAGTGGTGATTCTACTGTCAAATTTTGGCAGTTTGAGCTGGTATCTGATGCTGATCACTCTCAAGTAAGGTAATGATTTACTTGTAAAGCTGGAGACTTGAGGGGCCATATCATTGTAGAATGTGAAATTATTCAAATTAATGTCTCAGTAAAGGGAAATTTGGGCGTCTCACTCAAATTTTTTGTTTTTGCAAATCTTGAATCGGTGGGCTATGAAGTATATTTCCCAACAAAAAAATTCTGAAACATTAATTTTAAAACTGCTAAAATCGCTTTTCTTTGTTTCCCGCCATAATCTGCACCCGAAGAATGATTGATGCATCATGTCAATCACACATGAAAGGCTTGGGTGTCAATTGACAGCCTTCATGCACGATCTGCTACCTTAGTATGTGCCCAAATGCTGATTGGCTTTCAAGTAGGGGTTGGAGTTATTCAGCAGACCGTGAACTGCACGCAAAATCTTCAAGCTCGATTTTCTAGGGGTTTATTTTAACGCCAAAATTACAACTTCTTGGACTGCCTGTCCCAGCGGTTTTCAAGATATCGCTTCCAAATTTTCAGTTCTAATAGATGATCGCACTACCTCAAATACCATGTGAGGAATGTTTCGTTTGTCTTCGGAGACTGATTTTATTGCAACTTTTTGCCCAAACTAAGTATGAGAAGAGAGTGTCATTTTTGGTGCACGATATTTCCTTCAATTCTTAACATATCAAAAATTCCTCACATGGTATTGGAGTGCATTCATCTGTGGCTAAGATGCAACAAAGAGCAGTTATTTTTGCAATAAAGTGAAGGGGCAGTAGCTTCTGTAGCAGACTTGGTCATTTTGAGTTTGTGGCCTCTAGTTTAAAAGGCGATATTACGGTGTAATTAAATTCCAAAAAACTAAAAATTATTCAAATAATTCAATCTATCACAGGCGCCCCAAACTTTCCCGGATAAAATGTTCCCACGGTCACAATTCCACATGAGAATCAATTGACAAAGATTGAACTTTCATCTAAACCCACCATCAATGCAATAGTCTCTGGCCTTGGGATTTTATTATGACCGTTGACAACCGAGAAATTGAAAAATGGGTCAAATTACACACACGCTTTTGAGGCAGCATTCCAGTACAAGCTTGACAATACAACATTCGCAAAAGGTCTTTTCGGTTAGACAGATGAAATTTATTGCATGCAGTCTTATAGAATGCAAAGGACTCTGGTCAAATGCCCTAATTTTTGCTCCAGAATGTA
The DNA here is from genome assembly GCF_036669935.1 of Montipora foliosa. NCBI lineage: Eukaryota > Metazoa > Cnidaria > Anthozoa > Scleractinia > Acroporidae > Montipora > Montipora foliosa. Next base: position 2,164,393 of record NC_090871.1, read on the forward strand.
GGAAATGCATTAATTCTTCAGTGTAAGAGGCCCAGATTTCAAAATTTTCCCAGGGGAGGATGCCCCTGGACCCTCCTACAAACTCGTGCCTTCACTGTGCATTGTCCATTCTCCACCTTCTCTTCAGGTTTGTCTGCTTACTGCAATTCCTACTGAAAACCCTGTATTTCATTCCTTTCAACAGCAAAAGACTCAGTGTCACTCATGTACAAACATTAAAGCTAAAAGAAGAGGTGTTGTGTGTAAAGTACAGGTATATTATGACAAAATTAACCTTAATTTCTCAGTATTAGCAGCTGGTTTATTTGATTTGAGTACATGCATAATTATAATTTCTGTTTTACTTCTTTCTCTTCAGTTTAAGTTATTTTTTTGTTTTTAGTCCTAATCATAGACTGCTTGCTGTAAGCCTCCTAGACTGTACAGTCAAGGTCTTCTTTGCTGATACATTGAAGGTATGGTTTGGCTTCTTTATGTTGTGGGAGACAACATAGAATTCTACAAATCTTTATGCATAGAGCTCTGAAACAGTAATACTTCAATATATTGCTCTCAAGCTGTTAGTATAGATAGCCAAGGTGAAGTGTCTTTTTTATCCTTTTATCATTCAATGAAATAAAATTTTATACATGTTCAGTAAACCAATAAATAAGGTACCATTTATATTAATATTGTCAATAAGGATAATGCCAACATACTTTTAAGCAAAGAAAGTAACCTGCTGCTAACCTTAACTGCCAGGGGGCAACCATTTAGATTTTTATGAAGTGGGGTGCCAGATTCAAATTCAAAACCAAAGGGAACAAAAATCCGTCTAGTTATCAATTGAAAGTGATTTTAACCTAAATGCATCTGCATGCAAATCCACTGCTCTCACAAGTGGACAACACTGCCTCCCTCCCTCCCTCCATCACATTTTCGTGAAGGCTGAATATCTTGGAAGCTCAGTTAGCGCTAACTCTGGGTGAACTGCTGGCAAATTTTTATGTTTCCATGTCCTCAATGATAAGTTCTAGACATGCTTTGAGAAGTGGATCGAGGATGTTACATTATCTAACAAAGCCATATTTTCTGTACAGTTTTTCTTATCATTGTATGGCCATAAACTTCCTGTCATGGCAGTGGACATCTCTTCTGTAAGTGTTACGCACATTCCTTCAACATTACAGCTTGAATGTTGCATTTACAGTTATTTCATCAAAAGTGAGTTGTTGGGGGGTGGAAGGTAGCCCTCGTCAAGTTCCAAGCAATAATGCAGATTCAATGTTGAAAAATGTTCAAATGTTCAAGAGGGCAAAAAGGGGGAGAGAATGCCCAGGGCTCTGCTCACTTGTTGTAGTAATATTTTCTGCTATTAACCTTGGGTTCTATTAAGTAGCCATTTTGGAAAATTCCCAAAAAAATTTTCTCACCGGCCATTAATTCTCACTCCGAGGGGTCAGTGAGTTAAGAGTAATTTTCCTTCATGAGGCTTCACAGTTTAGAAAAACAATATTCTGCTAGTAAGCGAAAATTTTCCCAGTTGATCAGTTTATTGGAAACTTGACGGTGTATTATTATGGAGTGAGTCAGTGCTCTTACCAATCAGAATTTCCCAGAAAATGGTAAGCTTCCCTATACACTCAATCCATTTCAACATTTTCATAAATTCAGACTTCCCGAAAAAGATTAACAAACTCCTGCGTGCATGTGAAAGCGACTCTAATAACTCCTGTGCCATATTTCATTAGGTATTGAAGTACAGTACTGGTTGTTGAATTTTTCTTTTTTAACCATTTATTGATAAGTTTCTTGTTGTGTAAACTGGGAGCTTTTGTTTTTACAAAACATTATTGTTTAATTTGGTTTTCGTCCTTGTAGGACAGTGCTTTGATTATCACTGGATCATCAGACAAAAATATCAAAATTTGGGGCTTGGATTATGGTGATTGTCACAGGTCTATATTTGGACATGATGACAGGTCAGTGTTTGCCAGTATCTTACTATACTAACTGGGTTCTCATTTTTGGGTGTCTGAAAGGGATCTGGGGCCCGTTTCTCAAAAGTCGCGCAGACTTTTCGGCCCTGGAAAGCCATTTGTGAAACTGACAACTGCTTGTCTTGAAAAGCCAACCTTTTAACATCTTTTCAAGGTAACAAAGAGAAGAATGACTACTGTGAAGTTTAACGACTTAAATCCTCTCCGTTCTTGAGATACAAAGGGAATTGTGACACCCAAAAATAGCGCGTAAAGTTTCGGGACTTTCGAGAAATGGTCATAATTGGGTTTGATTTAAATTACAACTTTGTGTGACTGGCAGAACTTTATCTAGTTCTCCAGTGCTTAGTGCCACTTGCGTGAAATTGCAATTTGTTTTGACTGGGTCATTTTATTGTATATTGTGCTGTGATTGGCCAAAGTAGTTTCTTTGGTTTTGGATCAATGCAACTCGGTTAAATCTTAGCATTCCATGCCGACTGTGAAGCCTCACAAGTTCTCTAGATAACTTTACTTGCCCAGTTATATCTCCTTTCAGCATTTAAATGTTTATGACATGTTTGCATTGTGTTGTCATTGTAAACTATTGGTTTTGATTTCACAGTTGTTTTCCATTTACTCCTCGCTGCATTGTACATCTGTCGAAATTAATGATCCTTACCTGATTATTATTGTTTTTTCAGCATCATGGCAGTTCAGGTATTTTAACTTTATGTATCATTCAGTTGAAATATTTAGTTAGAGTCAGTCAGTATTGAAGTATCTAGTAGTAAGATCATTCTGGCTGTGTGTAGACAGCTGGACGTCCCATCAAAATGAGTTAAGCTGTATCAAAGTCTTCTTCCAGGTCCGCCATGAAGTTTCTCTGTACACAGTTGTCTGGGCATTATTGTTTAGAAAAAGATAAAAATTTTAAGGAAGATATATTAAATGTGTATTAACCAACAATGCAGTGGAGAAGTCAGCCATGACAACAAAGTTGGTGGTGATTTTTGCCAACAGCCATCGATCCACTTGTTACAACTCAATTCTCCGTTCAGCTGTTCAACAGGCTTCCTTGATCAACAACTACTAAGATCCTCTACTACTATGAACGAAATGATATATGAAACGAATCATATACTGAACTTCGGATATAAAATCAAGTAAAGCTATGATGCTCGCAGTTATGGACGCAATTTTCGCAATTGCGTAGAGAAGCCTGAAAATTTCAGGACTTCAACCCGGTTTGAACCTGTGACCTCGCGATACCGCGAGGTATCAGAAGGCTGAATCCGGAAACCTAAAATTGCGTCCATAACTGCGAGGATCATAGCTTTACTTGATTTCATATCCGCAGCTCAGTATAATTATGATTCATTTCATAATATCATTTCGTTCACTGATTCATTCCTTACGGGAAAATTAGAACCCATAAATGACCAGCTCCCAACGTCAGTGGCTTCACAGCTCAGTTGGTTAGAGCGTCGCTCCGGTATCGTGAGGTGAATTTTTCAGGCTTCTCTACGCAATTGCTAAAATTGCGTCCATAACTACGAGGATCATAGCCTTACTTGATACTAAGATTCTATGCCATCGATGCCATGTACGCTGCATCTGCCACAGATCAGACGATGACGTCATTTACACCCTGACATTAAGCCTTTGGCCTTGGGGTGTAAGAACAAAGTTCAGTGCTAATTTAAGTCGGTAAATTTAGGAAAAAGAAATTTTTCCTTTGAGTCGATTAACTTACGATAATCGGCAATCCGTAACAGTTGGACAGATTGTAGGTTCTATTATTTCAATACTAATTCATTGGTATTGAAGATTTTAAACGAAGGTAAACTCTTTAAGCCAGAAAACATCCCATGTTTTTTCTTCTCCACAGTTTGTGCCAAAGACTCATTATTTCTTCTCAGTCAGCAAAGATAAGACATTAAAATATTGGGATGCTGATAAGTTTGAACATATCATGACACTCAAGGTTAGTCATTGCTTATGTGCTTGTATCATCTCCATTAATCACCAACAAAGAATTCAGAGAGTTCAGAACAACTGAAAAGTGAGTGAAACTCATTGAGTGGAGTCCTGTGAGGTTCTTTTGTTGATGACTGACGTCACAACAACCTGGGCGGAAGTCATCTTCATCATTTCATGAGGATGACTTTGGTTGTCGAAATGTCAGTCGCAAACAACAGTCATTCTCAGGACTGCCCTCACCTTGACAATCAAATTCCATCAAGGTACCACACCGTTAAATTTTTACGAAACTCTTGCAAAGTCCACTGCTCGTTGTTTTCATTTTATGGGTGCTTTTTCCCTTACTAACTTGTCCTCGGAAAATTTGCGATTTCCTTTCAAAATTCAATTGCCGGTATTGGTCTGCGCTATATTGGTGGGTCCAGGTGTAAACGCCTTTTACTAAGGTTTATCTGGAGACTTTAATATTAGGGATGTAGTAAAGCTATTGCTTTACTAGGCAAGGGCAAAAATGGACGCAAAAGAAAACAAATTAGACTGGATTGTTCCTGAGACGGGTCGTGGTAATTCTAAAATAAGAGTTATCCACCTTTTATTCTTTCAAAATTGTTATGCAGTAATATTCAAGTACTATAATCTTGTCACTTGTGGTGTTGATCGCGGTCACCAACTTCATGCCGAAAATAAATTACATTGTAATTCTGAATTACATGTTAATCAGTTTTATCTGTATTTAATAAGGGATAGGTCCAGTCGATACTAGGCAATTATGATCTTTATTGCAGGGTCACCATGCTGAAGTGTGGTGCATGGCTGTCAGTCCAGATGGTGATCACGTGGTCAGTGTCAGATAAGCAATATGACAGCCTACCGTATTTATTCAATTAAACTAATTAAACGCCGCGGCGTATATTAAATTTTTACAGTTTTTAGCGCGTCCGATGCAGCGTTTATTCGAAGGCGGCGTTTATTTCAAAATCATATTTCTTAAATAAATGACAACAATTACGGTAGATCATTTGTAAATATTATTTAAAACAGAAACATGATGTTTTGAAGAAAGAGCTGCAAAGTATGGCCGCCTCGACCTTAAAAACATCTTCATACAGGAAAATAAATTTCGAGGGCTGGTGTACATTACCGAGTTGTAACATGTAATCGTTTTTCTTATAATCCCCGAATAAACGCAGCGTTCAATCTCGACCCCAGAGCTCTTCTCTTGACGGAGGGAGAGGAGAGCCCTGGGGAACCCTGAAACAAAGTGTCTCCTCATTGGTTTTCGTAAAGGACAATCAAACGCGTCTCTAATTGGTGCATTCATGTTGGCACGAGGAGTGAGCAGGCGCCGTAAGGTTCAAATAGCCAATTTGTGGCCATATGAATCCTACGGCGCATGTTCTCCTACATAGAGTTTCCCAGAGCCTTGGGTCGAGCCGAGGCTCTGGTGACGAGAACGACGCAGGATTCGTCTGTTTGACTGCGACGTTTATTCGAGGGCGGCGTTTTTTGCTACTTTTTCCAGCTCACTTTGGTCAAAGTTCTTTCCTTGTAATTTCGACTTTCAGGTGACAGGTTCGCATGACAAGTCTTTGCGTCTGTGGGAGAGGACGGATGAACCTTTGTTTGTTGAAGAGGAACGGGAGCAGGTTAGTCTGGAATCCTTGTTGTTTTTTGTCCTTTTTTCCTTTCATTTCTCAAAGCTTAGAATAGAACAAAATTCTCTAGGACAAGTCATTTATAAGATAGATCGAGGCTAGTGTTGCAGCTCTCGTTAACTGGCCATTTTGGTATTTTATTGTATGGCTAGTGTTTCTGGCCGATATAACGCGCGCTCTAATTGGCTAAGAGCAGCTAAGCACAAGGCCATTATTTTCCCGTAATGCCCACGGGCCGATTATGGATTATGCGCCTTCAAGGGAATTCGGGCGCGCGTGGAGAGAGCGCGACCTTGTGTTCTCGCACGCCTAAAGACTAGTCATTTGGCTACGTTGCGAGTAACACTGATACAGTGGATGGTGCACTATAGAGCTTCAGCTGTATTTGATCAATGCAGTGTAATGACTTGTTGTTCACTTAAGACGAAAATTGCACCTCCTCATTGCTTGTAGCTATTTCTCATTAGCTTTCTTTGCACTAAAAGAGGACATGTTTTTTGAGGAGACAACCCTTTGTCCCTTGTTAAGATAGAAAAAAAAATCAATCCAAAGGTTAAACCCTTATTTTCTCATAGCCACCACTGTATTGGATTAAGGTAAATCATTTTGTCTTTTTAGTAACTTTTTGGGGTTTTTTTATTGTAGGAGAGAGAACGAGAGCACGAAGAAAGCCTCGCGCAAAATACCGAACGAGTAGTAAGTACATGTTTTTATAATCAACATTGTGCAAAGCACTTTATTAGTCAGGCATGCGCATTGGTCATGGACCATGCATCCCATCGCTGGGTTTGTATGTGGGTTGGGTTCCAGTCGATCTCAATCTGACACCGAGGGTTTTGTCACAGGTAATTTCATCTGGCCATGGTGTTGTGCAGCGACATGAAATATGCCCCGTATATTGCTGCCAGGGGTCACTTATCGATGCTTCGGCCCAATGACGAATTGAGTCTGAAAAACCCTCATTGGGAGACTCTGTAATGTCCCGTAACGCCAAGATTTTGAACCGAAGGAGGTTTTAAGTGTTTTAATCTCATTTGTCAGATCCCAGGGGAGACTGATGCAGAAGCTGTCAAGGCCGGCAAAAAGACCCTCGAGACTGTCAAAGCGGTAAGTATTATCTACGAGCAAATGAACTCTTTGGATTTTATGGAGTGTCTTTGTGAATCTTAAATCTGAGCTTTGCAACTTTGTTACAGGCCGAGAGATTAATGGAAGCCATTGAACTTTATAAAGAAGAAACAATCAAGATGGCCGAGCAGGGAAGTGAGAATCAAAAGGTATTTGTCGTATTGTTCAGCCTCGCTTTCGTTTTTCTTTTCGTCGCTTGATGATTGGCTGAAAAATCCTGCGCAACTTTTTGACCCAATCAGAAGTCAAAACAAGAACCAATCCGGTGTCACTTTATGACACTCTTTTCTTCCGCACTTGGCGGCATTTCCATGCATTTGGTTTGCTGTCATTTCGTGGTCTTAAGTGCTAGTTACAATGTGAGCTTGACATTTTCATAGGTATATACAATGACGAGCTGTACAAATCTCTGACAAATATTGTATGTCACTTGTGAAATAAATCATGTGAGATATAGTTGCTTCGTTCAAATTGTCATAGTGTCATTGTTTCGACATTGGGAGGACGCCATTTCTAACCTTTGGTATCCTATGCTTAGGGGAAGCTTTAGGAAATTTTCGTTGTTTCGTTCGTTACTTTTTCAGCGCCACCTTGAATTACGTCATATGTGCATGCTCATCTCGGTTTTGATACGTCATGCGCAATTGACGATCGCGCACCTAGTGATTGTTTGTATGGAGTCAATTTGAAAAAACAAGCTGATTTTTTTTGAAGTAGTAATATTTCAGACAACAAGTTCCAGGCCCCAGTTGCTCAAAAGGTGGATACCGGATAAATCACTATCCATTGGATAACGCATTGGTTTCCGACCGCGCTATGACGTTTCCACTGGATAGTGATTTATCCGGCGGATAGCGCTATCCATCGTTTAAACAACTGGGACCAGATTTTCACGAAATAATTTAGTTTTTGTGACGTCATCACGTTAGTCCACAAGCCTCATATATTAAGGACGGTGCCAACTAATTCAAAGGTATTTTTGCCCCGATTTATAATTATGCAGGAAATGTACATCTTAACAAGTGTTATTGAAATCCAAAAAAAAAAAAATGGGGGTAGCCACGCATTTTTCAAAGATAGTTGATGAATAATATTTGTAAAAAGCTTTAAAATACAAAGCAATGTATGGCGTTCTTTCTCAAATTGAAGCTTAATTATCTCTCAAAAATGCATGGTTACCCCCAATTTTCTTTTTGGATACCAAGAGTACTTACCAAGATCTACTTTCTCCGGGTAGTTTTAAACTGCGCAAAAATATCACTGTATTGGTAAGCATCACCGATAGGAAACCCGAGTATCTCGAGATGCGCAGAACGTATGCGCAATAACAATAGTAGGCACCGTCGTTAACGTAATTACGTTTTGTTCAATAGTTAGCATCCGTATCTCTTATTAGTTTACGTAAGTATTTTTTGGTCGATAATTATTGTATGTTGAGCTTCCACCATTTCGAAATTTGTTTTTTCTTTGTCCAATATTCATTATCATAATATGGAGCAAAGGAAAAATCAAAATTGAACCATAACATATATTTTTTTAAATAAAAAAAAACGTTTTAAGATTATTATTTTTTAATCGTTTCATCCACAGACACGCTCTAGTCATCCAGTTTTGGTCGCTTACGGAAATATAACAGTAAGAGTTGAAATCGCTTTTGTCATTATGGATTCTTGACTTTTCATTGTTAATTATCTATTGTGCTAACAGTCATCTATTTTTCTGCAGCCTCTTCGTTACGTTCTTGAAGTCTTGAAAAAGATTCGTTCAAGGTTTGTGTCATATTGTTGTTGTTATGGCAGTCGGTCCCAAAAAAGTTACGATATTCCTGAGGTTTTAAGCTTATAGCATTGGAAATCACCTTGAACGACCAACCTTAGTTGGTGGGTGAACCGAGATTGATTTTCATTTGACCGGGGAACTCCGGAACTCATGTCCAGCGCACTAACCACCGGCCACACTACCTCCTAGAAAACTGGGTAAGTCCACGAAGGACAGATATGATTAATATTCCGTGTGTTCCTTTTCCTTTTCCGAAATATGCCAGCAAAAGAATGCTCGGAACGAACGTGCCCCTTTGCGTTCTGCGCCATTTTGGGTAGATCCTTACTACTTGGAGTTTCAACGGAAGAGTGAATTAGGGATGAAACAAAGTTTTATTGAGGAAGACAAGGGACGGTCGTTGTTGATCTAACTGAATGTCGTGACTGAAGTTCAGTAAGATGCCTGAAATGTCAACAGTGCCACAATCTGGTTTCGCTTCTCTGCCGGTAGAGGAACATTTCAGAAGGACCACCCCACATTGTAAGCGCAGTTCAATGTCAGTCAGAATTTGTCTTTTTCCTTTCAGTGAGTTAGAAGAAGCTCTTATCGTCCTTCCATTCAGTGTTGTGATGGATATGATGACCTTACTCGATCACTGGCTTCAAGTAAAGTCACGTTTGTTCATTTTTTTGTCCAGAATAACAATGTTTCTCAGGAGGCTACCAGAAACCAAAGAAATCGGCGATTTTGCCTTGTTCAGGTTTTAGTGTAGCAGCTTTCGTAAGCTCGACATTATTTTGTACCATGCTACCTATTGTTTGTCTTAAGTTTAGCATTGAGGCTTTGTTTTCGGTTGGAGTGGCAAGAACCAATCGCATTGCACCTCACGTGGGCTGCTGCATGCATGACCCCAAAAAAGTTAGCTAAAATTTCAGCTAAAATTCTCGCCTTACCTTGGGTATCAGTTTTAGCAGGTTTAACGCTAACATCGGTTGAGTGTAATCAAAATCAGTAGGATATCGTTGTTTAAAACGTGTTTAGCACATCCAGTTTAAATGTAAAACAGAACGAATTCGCGGATGCTCTCTAACAAAGGTGGTAATTTGACGCTTATCAACTCGTTACATAAAACCAAATTTTCGCGCTTTACTCTCCCTCCGAGGCCAACACCACATTTTCAGTGTGACTCTCTATAGATTCTCTAAAAACTTGTAGCGTTAAAGTTCTAACAAATCGGCCCAGAGTTGGATAAAATCGTAATACAATGTAGGTCGTAGGTTGATTGCGATTGGCTAAAGACTTACTTAGCAAATAGCGATAACCCCGAGTTATCGACCGGTTAACACAAAATCTTGTCTCTGTAGAATTGGACGGGTTTACATTCTTTTTTTTTTTTTTCGGATTGCTCACTCAGCTTACAACCCTTTACACTTCCTTTGTTTTCGTTTCTTTGTAATATAGCGAGGCTGGGAGGTGGAGCTGTCTTGTCGATGTCTTTCTTTTCTGTTGAGGTGAGTTGTTACTCGTATTCGGCGACTTCGACAAAACACATCCAGGACTCTGTTGTTCGAAAGCCGATTAACGTATTCGAGGATTAGCGTAAACTTTTTTTTTTCTGTTTTCAACTTTTTGGTGAAAGTTTCTTTCGCATATTTTTGTTTTTCAAGATTGACTTCTTCTAAGTTTTGCCAAATATCAGCGTTGAACAGCATTTGGGAGTTGAGAAATGAACTCCTTGGTTAATTTTTTATCTGGTTTTAGCGTTAATCGGCTTTTGAACAACCGAGCCCAGAACGCCAAATGCAAAATTAAATAGAATCCGAAGCCGGTCTTCGTCTTTTAACCGATTTTTGAAAACTGTGTTTTTTTCTTTGAACGTGAAGTAGTTTTTATCGATTTTGTTGCCTGTCATCATTTTCCTCCTTCCGAGTGTTTAACCGCATACTTAAAAGCACAGTACTCGATTGTCCAAAATCTGCACAACATTTTCATGCATATTTAACAATTATTCCACCGAGTTGGCTATAACCTGTCTCATATCCAACAAGAGCGAATGGAATGATTGTTTTATTAAATTCCTTAAACTCCAAAAGTTTGGAAGTACGAAATACGAGCCAAAAAAACCGAGAAAATCCGAGCGAAATCGGACCAAGTTGATGAAGATGCGATGTTGTGTGATACCTTGAGGTAAGACAGACGCAGGCTCATCACAAAAACATTTCTTGCCTTTTTGCGTACTTCTAAGGTTTTTCTTTGTTTTTGTGTTTTTGCTTTATTCTGAGAGAAATTTCACTTTCTGGCGAAAACAAATTTAGCATAGCGACGCTTAGCGCAATCGATATCTATTGCCATTTAAAGTCAAACTAAGGTATATGAGCTGATAGCCGAGATTGAGTGAACCAATCAGAGCACTAGAAATGCATTAACCGAGGTTGAAAAATTAATAATTGCTATTATCCTTTGCAGAATTCACCATAGTCAAATTGTTTCTAACCGAGTCCTTGTGCCTGTGATTGATTCCCTCCGGGTGCATGCTAAATCCCGCGTCCACAATCTTCGGGTGAGTAAGACCGCTCCGCTTTCTCCCAATACTTTGTTTACAGTTTGTGTTTCTTGGCTATCTGTGAGTCCCTGTATTTCTTCACCACAACGGAAAAGTTTCAAAGTAAATGAAGCAAGGCTGCGAATGGATATCATTTGTAGAAACCAAGTTTTGGTGAGAGTACTCGTCTTCCAACAACGTGGCCCTGGTTCGATTCTCACACTCGGCGTCATATGTGGGTCGAGTCTCTACTCCGAGAGGTTTTCCCCACTCCACAAAAACCAATATTTGATTTGAGTTAATTTCATTATTTCATTTGTGCTAAATCCATTGACACTGAAACACAGTTATTATTATTATTATTATTATTATTATTGTTATTATTATTATTGTTAT
>NC_090871.1:2180815-2198315 GCF_036669935.1 Montipora foliosa
CCATGACCGTGCGATTGCGGTGTACACTAGAGATCACTAGAGTGCTATCTTCTTTACAAGTGCTTAAGTTCTCATGATAATTTTTTCCAGTTTTGGCAAGGACATAATTCGAAGAAATTCATGTGCTCCAAAGAGAAGTTGAACTTATGATGACCTTCTGATCACTATTTTGGACGCGCAACAAGTGAGCTACTGAAGATTCGTAGCAGTTTAGTTTGGCCATTAAACTGGGCTCATATAACATGTCCTCAGTGCAAAATGCAATGGCTGAAATGTCAAGTGATGACATATTTATAATGTGTCCTAACATTGCCTCAGAGCTCCAGACAACACCGCGGGCTAGAAGGGAACTTTACTCAAAGAGTGAAGAACGCGTTCAAAAAACAACCATTCGCTTTCTAAGGTATCGGGGGAAATCATGTCGGGGAGCGATAGCAGACATCCCAGACGCCCAACAAGATACATGCTGGCGCAGTCAGAAAAGATGCCAGAAAAGATGTCCGATAATCGTAGGTCCGGTTCAGCGGAGTCCGGTGATAGAATCCTAGCCACATTGGTAAAAAATTGGGCGCTCAGAGAAGTGGGGTAACGCCGTTTCTCTAACATGCATGTTACATGTTCCAAAACTTGTTTTTGCCGAAATTTAAACGTTTAGGTGCATGGGGCTTTGAACTCGGATACGAAAAACTCGTCCCCAGCCGTTTCTATAGCCTATTGAAAACATACGCTCGCTGCGCAAACTTTATGAAGATAACTATTCATACCATTGTTGCGAATCCCTGTATTAGTTTAAGAATCCGGGAATTTTTTCCAGAGTGAACAGAGTGAAAGAAATAGCTGATAATTGAAACTGCCAATGCTGATAATGCTGATAATAAACGCATTGATTGTCAATCCCCAAGGGAAAGTCATTTGTTTTTAAACGATTGTCTTATTAGCAGTTAATCAAGCTACAGTAGCTGACAGGACCTCTTGAGGGGTTACCTTTGCTCATATTTGCCCGAACATATTTCGAAAGTATCTTGAAACTTTTCTTCCTATTTTCGCAATAAGCAATAATGGAAAGTGCATATTTAGAGTTATTTGAGTGAAACTTGTTACGACATCGGCCTTTTTATATAGTTTGAGATAGTTGCAAGAGAAAAACGTCTTGATCAAATGCGTCACATTTTTAGCAATGAATGACTACGTTTTGGACTGAGTTACATTTGTTTTCTTCGATGAACTATCACACTATACTATGTTTAAATGAGAGAGAGAGATAAAGGTTTTTTTAAGCGAAAACATATTCTTTCCTTAATATTCGGAATGTACTACAGCAAGAGTTTTGGAAATTTCTGTACAAGAAATTATGCATTTAGGGGTGCATTCGTTAAAGTATTTCAGGGTGCGGCTAAAATGTTGGGAAAACACAGAGGACTGTTTAGCGATGATGTTCTTGGCTGTGACTGGAACAGATTTTAAAGTACACAAAAAAGGCAATAAACTTACGGTGGAAAATCTGCAGCCTGGAAGGCTCATACGGACTTCCTCTTCGATATTTCCACCTTCACCGAGTTGAGAGTCTTGCATCTGACAAATTCTTCGTTCAAGTGCATCAACATATTCGGCCGCACTTATTAAAATTTGTGCTCTTGTTTTTGCTTGTTCTTCGGGAAAAGGGAGACGTCTTCTCAGCTCCATGAAATTAATCCTCAGAGCTTTTGCCCTGTTCCTCTCGCGTTGGTTTTTTCGCTTCCTAACACCATCCATTTCTGACAAGGTGTTCTTCCCTTGCTGCGTGCTTGTCTGTGATAACAATCAACTAACTATCCGCGATGTATCTTTATTTATACCAATATTTTGTTTTAGCAGAGACGGATAGATACCAATCTCTTCTAGGTTAAAGTTCCCACGGTTCTCGTTTCATTTAACTGCTTCAGAATTTTCTGTAAGAAACCCTGACTTTCATCTTTATTTTCAAAATGCCAGTTTTCGTAAACATTTCGCTGAAGCTGGCGGAAAGACTTATTTCCACTAATTAAGCTGGATCGATTCCTAACCTTTCAGCCAGTGGTTAATTGTAATCGGAAGTTGTCAACAACAGATTATTCTTAACAAAAGGAAATGTTAGAGAGGGATGTTGAGGGCCGGCAATTAGAATGTAAATAATTCTAGAACGGAGATCCTTCATTTGGAGTACTATGGCGCTAGAGACTGTTTGCTAAAACTGTTTCCGTGCAGAAATCGACTGTTTACATGAAAATCTGCTAGCTGCTGTTGATGATACGTTTTGATTTTGTTTTCGTTAGATCTCATCTTGGTAATTACTATCATTTCGCGGAGATTAGCTTGACTCCCAGAATTTGTTATACAATGGGTTTTAGAAACCTCTTAAAGGGAACCGACACTTGGGCAAGGAGCCAAAGAGTCCTGTCAAACACCAGCATCGTGTTTGTTCCTCATTGTTTGATTGAACCTGACGCGTTTCGTGCGAAAAACCTCAAACAATGACCTCAACCAGGTTTTCTGAGCCCGCAAGACTGAGCACACCCAGCAAACCAGGCACGTTTAATGAATACGGTACAATATATGTCCCCATGGACATGCAGGTGATCTGGTGAAGTAATTTGGAGGACTGGGACAACATGGCAGAGGCGAGGTTAGAGCTCGTCGGGTCTACTTGAATGTTCATTCACTAACAGGAGCCGCCTACTCCCCGAAAAAAAAAATCGGAGAGTGGGCGGCTGTACACAGGCTATTTTTTCAGACCGCGTTCTCAATCATGATAAGTGGCTTATAAAGAAAGATTGATCAATACGTAATGTTTTCATCACAATTTTCTCTTTCGTTTTACAGAAAATTTAGCTTCCGCGGTTGTCTAAGTTTTTACTACAAAACCGCGTTCTCAATCATGATAAGTGGCTTATAAAGAAAGATTGATCAATACGTAATGTTTTCAATGAGGTTAAACGAAGTTTAACCAAGTAAACAACTAGGAGCGACTGCAGCCAATTGGTCAGTGGTTTTAGTATACTTGCGCATGCGTGGAATACCTCGTGCTTTGGGCTTATTTATCAGTGTGGCGGGAAGTAGGAGCATTGTGTGTGGAGCGTTTAGCGGGTTTTGTTCCCTCCCTCCCCACCCTCTGCTTTCCACTGTGTATCAGTGTGACGGGTGCCCATTCTTCTCGGGGGCGTGGGGGCTCATGGCTGGGTTGTCAGGTTTTGCCAGCCATCGGTGCAGTCTCCATCTTGGAGCTGGCTGCCCATAGTGGAAGCTCCAGGATGTTTCGGGCACCCTACCTCCAAAGAGCGACGATGTTGTTTATCACAATTTTCTCTTTCGTTTTAAAGAAAATTCAGCTTCCGCGGTTGTCGAAGTTTTTACTACAAAACCAACAATGTTACTCGGTACAGAACAACTTTTTTACAGATCCGTATGTACAATTATCCCAAAGAGTAAAAAGATGACAATCGTTATTTCTTCCATGCATGCTCGTAAGATTTCGGTAAAGACTTTAACGGTGATTATCCGAGCCAGGTTGCATTACAACCATTTCGACAACAAAATTCCTCTGAGATCGGTGCGCTACATTTCAGATCACTCAGATGTGCAAATATTTCACTCTAAACAACATCTACAAACGAAGCCAGGCCTCACGAACTGAAGTTCTTACCAAGCAAATCTTTAACAGAAACTGAGCTATAGTTATAAGGATGTCATAAAGGAAAATGTCGCGAATTAAAAGACGAAATATAGAAACGATAATAGGTCATAAAGATGAAATGTTCCATGTCAAATGAGCTTCACGGTTGCTCACTCATCTTGATCACTCTATCTATCTGTTAAGAAGAAGTGAGTTATGTATCTCCCCTCATTTGCATTGACACCATAATACAAATACAGATTCCTCAATAAATAAGATTCCACGCTTTTCCTGAAGGGATAAGGTTACCATTACTTGGTAGTTTTCCGTAAATCGTTCCCAAATTAATTCCAGAAATTTATGAAAAAGGAGATGGCGTTTTAAACAATCAGCCTTGAGCCAGGGATGTACCGAGATTCGCTCCACACATTCGATTCACCACAGTTCTGTGGGCGTCTGCCGCACTGTTTACATCGGTGGTATTTATCACATTGTTCATGAATTAACATTCCTGGACTCTGAGCTCGCTGCCGTTCATCTTGATCAAGGTCTCTTTTACGAGCTACATTGGAAGCCCAAGATTCCTCAAGAGAACGACGAGCGTTCACACGCTCTTGATGACGCAGGGCGCGGTCCAGAATAATACTGCGGAATAAAAATGGAACATGTGATTATTAGCAAATGTATACTTCAAAAAGGGAAAAGCTGGTTAAGTACTAGCGACAGTTCTACAGTGCAAAGTGACCGCAAAACGTCTAAACGTTATAATCTCTCTGCCTATGAAAACACATTTTGCCCTTTTCTATTGCGCATTTTACTTTGAACAAATCGCACACATAACACAGAATTAACAAAATTGGCAATTAAATGAGACACAAAGGCCTTTTCCAGTGATGACATCACCGGGGCGAGTGGAGAGTAAAGTGTCTTTTTTTCGTTTAGTCCGTCGTTTCGTATCCTTCATAATATTACACTTTACGGTGAAAATACACTCTGAGAGTTGTTTGGATGATAAAGTAATTTGACAGAACAAAGAGGAAAAGTATCTTACTCTCTGCGTGTTCTTTCCAGCATATTGGACTCCTCTTTTTGACTTCGTAAATCCCTTAGTATAGCTTCCCTCTTTCTCTGAGCCACCATTTCAAGTTGCTCCTGATACAACTGATGAGCGCGCATCTTTCGCTCAACCAGCTTTTCATCAGTTGCGTCATATACGCCGAAGATTGGTGCTCTGGAGTCCGGCTCTAGTGCGGGGATTGGTAGAGGTTTGCAGCGTACCTGAGGTGCGAGAAAAAGTCACATCAAAACATTTCCACACCTACAGGGGTTTTGTTCCTTGCGGAATATGCCAATCCAACAAAATTTTTACTGACATATCGTCAAAAAGAGTTATCTTCTCTATCTAAGCTATACGTCAACGTATGCGTCACTTCCTAGTAATGCAAGGAATATCCTGGGTGAGTGAGGTTATTTATCCTAGAGAAAGTCAAATTTCTTCAATGCTTTCTCCACACAACCGGCCCCAGTTGTTCAAAAGATGGATAGCGCTATCCATGGATAGCGAAATCAAATGCGCTATCCATTGGATAGTGATTTATCCGGCGGATAGCGTTATCCACCTTTTGAACAACTGGGGCCCGTTTCTCAATAGTCCCGAAAAATATCCGGGCCCGAAAAGCCATTTGAGAAACTGCCAACCGCTCATTTTGGAAGGCCGATCTTTTAACATGTTTACAAAGTAACAAAAAGCAAACTCACTGTGAAGTTTGACGACTTAAATCTTCTCCGTTCTTGAGATACAAAGGGAATTGTGACACCCGAAAATGGCCCGTAAAGTTTCGGGACTTTCGAGAAACGTGCCCCAGCTGGTCTCCTAGATCAAGTGTATCACGGTGAGAGTTACCAGGAAAATACACCTGGCTACCGATCTCACAGAACACAGAATCGCTTCCTCAAAACCCCTTCCATGCCAAATGTTACTATTACTCACGACAGGTGAATGCTAAGCTATCGTAAACTACTAGTTGATCTCCACTATCAGTAAACGACACACGACAGCTTAATCTAAATAAATATACTGTACTCTACCATTCTTCCTCCTGGCTTTCGCTGTAGCCGCAGTTCTAACGTGTGTGAGAAAGGTACAATAATCTGTGGCTTTGGTAAACGTAACAGCTCAGGTGATGCACGCAGTGAGCAGTTGCCTGTTTTCCTGATTAAAATCTAAACAAAGGTAACACTAAGTAGAACTTTCTAATAAGTAAATACATTGAGTACAATGTTCATACTCGTGTATTTGTCTATCTACTTATAAAAACTGTTTTTTTTTCACTATTTGTTTTAAACCTGTAAGTCTTTGCCTAACTAAAGATCTCCTCTAGCTGCATGACAACATAAGCTGGTCGAATTTCGCTTGCGTCCTGCATTTTTGCCCGTTTTTTCCCGTTGCAACAAAAGCAATTCAGTAAATAATGTAGTCCAAATGCTGCAGTCGACCCACTGAATTGTATTGTTGATAAATGCAACCTGCATTCCAAGAACAGCACCTTATCTTAGATATAACAAGCCTTAATTAATTTTTAAAAATGCGAAAACCTGAACACTTGAAACAAAACACAAAATCAACAGCGTGCAGATTAAATTGTGCATGTAGTTTCAGCAAAATTAAATAACATTTTTCGCTGTGAAAAAAAAAGGATGCATTGGAATAAAACAATTTCAGAAGTCAAAGGATGATCCCTCTAAATGTTGAGAACCAACGACGATCAAGGTGCATGAAAGATAAATGGTTTACCTGTGAATCCAATGCTTTACGATAAGCATTACTGCTTTCCTTCTTCTCTCTCAAGTATTGTTCACGTTGCAAAGCCAAACTGAAACCAGAAAATCAGTTTTCAATTGCAAACTTTAACGAAAGGATCCACGCTACAATTAAATGAAAGTCCCACTTGACAGTATGTTAAATGTACAATGTACGTGCCAACAACAACAACAACAACAACAACAACAACATCCACTTCTTTTGGCTTCTCAGGAATTTTTCCTTCAAGCTTTTGGCGAGAGGAGTTTTATTAGGCAACCTTCGAGCTTGCAAGTCGGTGTGGGGGGGAGGGATCTCAACTGTTTTTGGCTGAGCCAGTTAAGGACTGTTTAACTGTTAGTTTTAACATCTTTTTCTGTAAGGTCAGTAAAAAAGCGACAAGAACAGGTACTTCAGAATTCCAAGTTTTCGCACCTTGGTAGAAAATTATAAATTCCTTAATATTTAAACGATGGACATGCAAGCAGTAATTGCCGCCTAGCTGCTGTAATGCTATATTAATTATGTATTTTAAAGACCGATGATGATACACAGGAGTGCACAGCGAAAACCTTCAATGCTGTCATCAATTAAAAATGGCAGCCTAGACAGCCGAAAAAGACAGCGAAAGGAATGAAGGACCCCTAAAACATTTTACTTACTCCTCTGCCAGCTGAACCTGCTCGAGTCTCTCCAGAAACGCTTGTTCTTTCTTCAGTTTTGAGAGTTTGCTATACTTTGAAACGACCTGGTAAGAAAAAAAAAACGAATTTTAAACGCAGGAATCTTGCAGATATGAATGTATTCATTTGAAGTGTAGAATATAGTTGAAGGAAAGAAGTGATCATCACAATTCAAGCAATTGTCTCAGAGGTCATGGGTTCGAATCCCGTTGAAATCACCTGAATTTTTCAGGTGCCTGTAAGAGCCAATTGCTTGAATTATCCAGTTAAGTGCAATGATCACTTCTTTCCTTAATCGTACAGACAGTACTCTTCAAAAAGACTAGAAATGGTTAAAAATAATGAATCCCTAGAATCCAAGAAACCGGTGACAAATTTTGCATGAAGAACGTCTGAATAAATTTTTGGCCTATTCCGTCAAGGCGAGCACTTGATGAAAGAGAAGCCTTAAAAGCAATCTTGTTAAGTTTTAAAATTCTAGCCTTTTCTTCTGTCACAACAGAAGGTACTAAATAGTCTCAGAGCAGTAACTAAGCGCTTTGTAAAGAAACTGCAAATTTTTTTTGGCTTCCACTCTTTACAGCTGCTTTAAAGGTGTTTCGTTACATGTAACCGCAACGATTTCTCGTCAAGAAAATCGTTCTTGAATGTAGAAAGAACTCCAAATTGACATGCGCAGTGGTTGAGCAGTGTGCAGGTCCAATTCAAGAGTAGATTTTTTCCGGCTGTTAGGCAATTGTTTAAGTTGCTCATTAAACTATTATGATCTTTAGCTTAGACAATCGTTTTAGAAACAGCGAGTACCAAGATAATCCTGAAGATGAGAACACACCTGGCTACCCAAATCTTTACAATACTCATCCTGTTTTAAATACCGAGGAGGTGTAAGGGGCCTGTTCTGAAACAAGTAGGATCTCTGTAAAGGAAAACACAGTTAGATTGGTAAACTACACGTATAATCATTACAAGTAACTAAGTAAAAAGAGATGATTTCCTTATTAAGTCTATCATTAACAAAAGCTCAAATGATAAATTAAAATAGTGGCGGAGTGAGTACGTTATGATATTCACGGATTTGGGTTGCTGTACACTAGGTTACTAAAATTATGCCAATGCCATTGGGATTTTGTTATTGTGGTTACTGTTTTATGATATAAATGTATCAAACAGGTTTATAGTAGTGCATTGCAACCAAAAGCAAAATTTACATGTACATGTAGATACATAAATGTAATGTTATTATTATCTATCCAATAATTTTTTTTGTTACTTACACAAAATTCTGTTGGTCTTGTGCTTAGTTTAGTCTGAAATAAAAAAAAACAAGATAGCAAGAATTCATCCATTTCACTTTGCCTTCAAATTATTAAAGAACACAACCACTTTATAACTGAAAACCTGGGCACTGGACATCTTGATGCGGTGAATTACCTTAATTGCTTCAGATACACCAAGATTAAAGGCTGCCACTTTCTGGTTGTAAGAACGGTCGTCAAAGTTCTTGGCCTACAGTGCAATCAAATGAGAAGGAAAATTCAAAACTGGTAAATAGAAATTAAAATTGCTCTGTGGTTAACAATTAACTCTCATTGAAAGAAAACAAGTAAACAAACCCAAATTTAAGCCAAACCATCTGTATAGACTCTGAGTCAATTTCTTAAAAGGACAAAATTGTGCCTGCCTCTGAGTAATTGAAAACAATTTATTGGAACAATTTCTGTACAATATATACTGGTATGTATTATCACAATAAAGCTTGAACTGAAGCAGAAATAGTTAACCATACCTGCTCCTTTAAAATTGCCTCTGAGTCCTTTTGCTGTTGGTATTGCTGTAGCAGACGATCCTGCTCCAGTTCCTGCTGACGGCGCTCCTCCGTAAAGTAAATGGGAATATTCTTCTGAGCACGCTGGTGGCAGAGGTAACACAACTCTTGTCCTGCCTTGTCGCCATGACTACAGCTACTAAAATTTAAACAAACAAGTAGATGTACAGGAGGCAACCAGTAAACTAAATACAGAGATTGGCAGAGTTCAATCAAGGTCTACTCCAGACAAACCCATGCCATGGTCAGAGAGGCAAATTTTAAGCCATATATGTGCAACCACAAACAAATCCAACAACCTCACCACTGGACTGCGCTACCTCTTCCAGTGCTGTTATTACAGCTACTGTACACAGTGTACAAATTTTTACCTCACAGAGATCACAAACCTATGAAAACTCTTAGTCTAAAAACCTTTTGCTTACCTCGATCTAGATGCTGACTGCACTGTGTCAACAACTGGTTCCATAGTTGAGGGCTCATGCTTGTCTGCATCTTGAGTGGGACTTTTTGCATTCCTACAGACTGTTGATCCCCTGATGCCTTTGGGGGGAGTTGCCCTAAAAGGACTCCTGGCTAGAGGTGGAGGTGGTGTCGAGACAGCCTCTGGAACACTGTAAACCACACCTGTAGCTTTGGCAGGTTGAAGGGGAGTGCGTGGTGCATTGGCAGGTGAAATTCTGGATGGACTCTTTGGAATAGCTGATGAGTAAAAGTTTGTTACACAAATTAAGTCTTTGAACAGTTCTTTGAACAGTTAGTGATCTTTATGTCTACTACCAGTAATTTCTGTAATGTGTTACCCATGAAAATATGTGTCTGAGTACAATGTACTTTAAAAGAGTTGATATATGAGCTTGAAATATTATTATAACAATGTCTGATGAGTATAAACATGTTTAAACGTAGCATTTGTAACAGTAGCCTTTGTCTTTCATTTCACCACAATTTTCAGTTTAAGCAGTTTATCTAACAAGGTGAATTAAATAAAGAAATATATGAAACTCAGTAAACAAAATATTAATTAAAGTTCATTTGTATCACAGTAAAAAAGGCCTTCATTTAAATTCTTTTTTCTTGCCTAGACAGAAACAGTTCTGGCAACATATTGTTAACCTAGCAAATGACTGCGGATTTTATTTAACTGGCAGCTATATACAAGTACATGTACCAATTCAGCATATTTATCTTGGAATAAGTTATGATCCCTGTCCATCTGAGATTTCTGAGATCTTCCTGCATTATACATGTATCAGCAATGATAATACTAAAGAAAATATCCTAATGCAGCAGCAACAATAATTATTAGTAAGAAAAAAACAGCGACTACAGCCACCTTGTTATATAATAATAATTTTCATCCAGAAAGGCCATACATGTAAGTTAAATAAATATTAAAGCCAAAAATATCTTTTAGAATAAAGTACCTTAATATATAATAATTTTTTCACAGAAATAAACTATTTGAAAAGCATCAATCTAGCTTACATTTGGCTATGATCACATAATACCCCTTTGGTAGTGACCCAGGAGTAAGATATCTTTGTGTCCCTGGAACAAATTTAACTTGCTTCCAGTTTGTAGAAAACTCTGGAGATGCAGCTTTTACTTTTACAAGGCTTGTTTTCTTTTTTGACAAAGATGGAAATGAAATATTGTGATTATAACAAATGGTCATCATGACAGAAAAAGTGGTTCTGCTGCACTTTAATACAAGGTGATTGAGGCTTCAAAGCCCTTAATGAGAGAAAACCTAAACATTATGTTGCTAATAGCAATGTACCAATATCATTTGATGGCACAGGAATTACCAGTTAAGTATGAAAATATCATTGACTCAATTCTGAATAATTTCCGCCAATAATCATGCATAATTTATTGCAAAAATAATGTGATAGACCAGCCTCAATAAATTCACTATTATCACGAGTAAATTAATAATTAAAACAAAACGTCTATTTTATTGTTAGATTGACACCTGCATGTATTCACTGTTATTAAATTACTAAATTGTGTTTTCCTTTTATAGAATACTTAGACCTATGTAGAGAATTGGTTTTTATAATAATAGTAACCAAATTAACTTCTTTCACGATCATCATTACATTGAATTCATCTACACGTAATATTATAATAATAATAAATTATAATAATCATATATAGTAATGATAATAATAATAATAATAATAATAATAATAATAATAATAAGACTAAAGAAGTAAAGGTACTATGGAACATTCCTCTACACCTCGACGTCGTTCCTAAGGACGCTGCCAACAAACCGGACATCGCTATATGCAACAAGAAAGAACGCCAGTGGCTCATATTTGAGGAAACTGTATGTAACATCGGACAGATTCAAGAACGAGACAAATTGAAAACAGAGAAATATGCTGATTTAAGGGAAAGCTTAAAGAGATTGTATCCCGGTTATAATGTTATTCAAGTTAATTTAAGTGTTTGATTTTCTGGCCGGGTACCATAAAGAACTGATTCACAAGTTAAACAATGTAGGACTCTCTGATAGGATGAACGTGATCAGAAAATGACAAAAATGGGTAATCGCACAAAACTGTGAAATAGTGAAAGCTTTTCATAGCCGTAAATGAAGCATCAGTCTATTTGAAACAGAAATTGCCCAGATTATTGTAATCCGCAGTTTCACTACGATCCGCACTTGCAAACAAAGTGGAAGTTTAAGCACAATAATAATAATAATAATAATAATAATAATAATAATAATAATAATAAATTGAAGACACACAAACCAACCTTTTATAGACATGTTTCAGCATTACTCATGCCATCACCATCATGAAAAATGACAAAACAAAGACCTTTAAAAAGTTGGTTTGTGTGTCTTAAATTTACATGTATTTTGATTTTGTCATTGTCCCAAAGTTATGGAAATAATACTGGTGATAATTATTATAATGATGCGTACCAGTCTGTAAGTCTGGGATGCCATTAACTTTAAGGCTGACAAAACACATTAAGATCTACATACACTGTATAAGGTGGCCCTTAAATGTTTGCAATAAACAGTATCAAGTTTCTGGTTGTACACTGTATATAAAATTATTTAAGACCTAAGTACTAGGGTTTGAGTTGGTTTGAACTTTAAAGTCAGTAAATGGTATAAAGTTCTAAAGGTCCATATTTTTATGTATTAAAGAGCTGCTGGATCTAAAAATTTACAGTAACTTACTTTCCTTCTTTGTTATCTCCATAAAACATACCATAGCAACACTGTCTTAATTCTGACAGTGTATAATTGTAGTCATAAACAAAAACTTGATGATGAAAATTTATGGTGGGAAAAAATTCACAATCATGTACAAGTAATACCTCTAAGCAGGCTTAAATCCTTGCAAGAAGTATCATTTGTTGTCATATGCTTTGTGCTTATCACAGAAATTTCTTGGAGATACATGTACTGTTACCTGTTCTGAAGTCACTGTGATATGGATCAGCAGGATCTAGTAAGTTAAAAATTCTTGAAAATGTACTCTGAAATTTATCGTAGTAAGCATTTCCAAGTGGAGCAGGTATTCTTGAACATGCTGTGAACATGGTTCAGATTATTCATTCACATAAGACTTGATAAATTGCAACTTTATGTTCAGGGCATTACATTTGTATGCCTGCATGTTTGTTATGAGTGTTCTCCAACATGCAGTTCAGGTTCAGCTGCTATATAGTACTGCTGCATTTCACTCAATTAATTATTGATTGTACACCAAACAGTTAGTCAATCAACTTTTCAAATTTAGCAGCAAGATACATGTAACTTCAAAACACAGGAAGACACTATGAAAGACAATGCTAATTCTGTGTACTTTTTGAACCATTAATTTTGTCTCATATTAATGCATGAAAATTTCCATCTTGCATACATGTAATATTAGATTCTAAAGCCTAAAATGTTTATCTTTTGGATTGAGAGTTGCTTTTAAAAAAGCTGATCTGACAAAATTAATTTTCTGTGATGAAACTTTATATTCAGTGCAACTTAAGAAACATTTCAAATCCTTATGGTTTGTACAGTCACTGTGGTACATGTATGTTTAATAAAAAATATTATTCCTTAGTTCATAATTTTTATAAAATACTGCTTTTGTGTAGCCATTCTCCCATGGAGTATATACCTATAAACATGTTTGTGTTTATCTGGTTTCTGTATCCTCCAAGTTCATGTAGTACATGAATACATTTTAAGATTACCAGTACTCAATGCTAAATATCAACTTTTAACTTAAGTTTAGAAAAAAAGAAAATACTATGATACCTACATTGTACTATGTAACCATTCACCAATTGAAAATGAAACTTTCTAAGATAACAATATTTTCAGGGAAACAAGACCAGTTTGATTGCATAAAAGGTATATAATTTATATGTACTTGTACATGTAGGTGGACTACACATAGCTCCAACCTTTGGAGTAATTTGCAGTAATGAAACGAAAACTAATGATTCCTTGCTGAAAGTGTTACTGATAAATGACAAACATTGATGAGACTTCCTTCAATAGATCATACTACATGTAGTTTCTTCAAAGGGGAGGATGGGCTTACTTTTAATTAGAGGCTTTTTGTTCCCTCAACAAAGAGTGGAATATAAAATATTAATGACATCAAAATGAGGGCAATAAAAAACATATTACATGTTCAAAATTAGTACCTGGTAACAGTCTGAACTAGGGTTTTTTTCCAAACATTTCATAAGCTTTTCTAACATTTTCTTTTGTCTGATTCAAATTCAATAAAGTTTTTCAAAAGCTTGCTGAATTGTCAATAACAATTAAGTTCTCATGATATGCAATGTGTTTAGGCATGAGTTAACTGAAAATGCAAGTGAAGGTAAAATTGTTGATTTTATAGATTTTCTACTATAAATATCACAATCATACTTTGTAGTAGAAAATTCCTTGGTCCAAATTAGATGGACACTCAGATAGATAGTTTTGTTGAGTTTCAACCCCGTAGTAACAACACTGCACTCAAATTACTGTCACTGTGGAAACTTTTACAAAGAATTAAGATTTAAGAAAATATATTATTTAAGGAAAAATATTATTGATTAACAATAATATTACACTGTACTGCTATCTAATATTTACAAATGCTATTACACACAATTCATATACATGTAGGTTAGGAAAAATACTGACCATCCTCCTCAATGGATTGCTCTTGTTCCCCAAGTATTGGCTCTACTACAGGTATGGACCCAGCTTCTCCTTTTTGTTTGTCAGTCAATTGTTCTTGAGGTCTTTCTATGTCAGGAGTTATTACATCTTCTCTCACTACAATGTTTTCACCATTCTCCTCCTCCAGCTCTGCTATAGTGGGCATTCCCTCTTTGCCTGGGCTTTTTGGGCTTCCACTCTCCCCAGGAGTTATTCTGAGAAGTACATGATTGTATATAATTTAAAGCTTCATGACCGGGCGGCTACTCCCGAAAGGGCTACCTTTTTCATGCTTCAGGTATATGAAAGAGTAGGGATCATTTCACAAGTCAAAGTTTATGAAAGGGTAGGGAAATTAATCTGTACTTTAGGTACCGGTATTTAAAAGGGCCCTTCATTAATTTTTAAAATATTTTGAACACACAATATTACCTTACAAATGTATGACTGTACTGTTTTAATTTGTTGAACCCTACATGAAAATGGCACGATACGAAAGGGGTACCATTTGTCAATGGAAGGTACCATATATGAAAGGGGTCCCTTTTTCTGTCAAAAATGGTAAGGGGTTGGACCTTGGGGCACAGCCTCCCCATATTAATGACTGAATACACTTACCAGGACTATCCACTACACTATCACTATGCAGTACTATAATACTACACTTTAATAATTTTTCATATTTTATTCCTTTTACATGTAACTATCTACAGATGCCTGTCAATACAGTATCAGCTGCCAATTCCTTGGATACAACTCACTTTGATCAATAAACCATGAATTTATGCATACAGTGTAAATCAAACTCCATCAAGGTGTATAATTCATTACATAATGTTTTCAAAAAATATTCCAATGATTGCCTAAATCATTAGAGGCCAAACTCTCCCATATAATAAGATTCCCCTTCACATGTTAAAAACTATAAGGACCGATTTAGATGGTACGATTTTTGTCGCATGCGACAACAGCTTATGACAGGCCCTATGATGACATGATTTACGATTGTTGTGTACGTCAGAAAAAATGTCACAGCATTTTAAAACATGTTTTAAAATGCTGGCACAATCGTAAGTAATGTCGTGGCCTGCCGTGAGCTTGTCGCACACGATAACAATCAAACCGTGTAAATCGGTCCTAAGATTACTTAAATTTTGCTGTGATATTTTTGCAAATTATGGAGATTTGCCCGTTTGCAGATTTTTTTACCCACCTTGGTAACACTAGAGTATTACTTGTGTGTGGTCTTGGACTAACTGGTTCTGATAAAACAGAGTCTGCTGTACCAGGTCGCTGTAAATAAAGACATCAAATTTAAACATTTTGTGAAAGAGTTTTTAAGATACTGCAACATCAACAAAATTAATAAATTTCGTAAAAAAAGTAATGGTATTTTATTCCATACGTACAAAAGAACCTTAAAATGGGTGAAAACATGATGAACGTCACGTCACATTCACAGTGGATAATAATAGTACCTACATTATGAAAATGCAGTTTACATGTAGCATGCATGCATGGTGATGCAATTACATGTCCTTACATTAGACAAGGCATGAACCAGACTGCCAGAGCCATCCATACTCCTTAGAAACTCTTTGTAAAACTTCATTTTAACTTTCGACTCTCTTATTGACAATCTTCCTATCCCAGCAAAGTGAAATTCAACATTCCTTTTAGCTTGCACGGAACGACTCAAGGCTTGGAGGACTTCTTTTACACAACTTTCAACAGTGTCCCTGTTGAATGGGGTCTCATTGGAGAGAGCAGCAAAATTAAGCTGTACAACAGGTATTTGACCTGCAAAGTAAATTGAAGGCAGCAACACAATCATCGTTATTAAATGGGTGAGAATAGGGTTGTGTCAGGATGCTGAATAAGGGTGTGTGGAGGAAGGGCAGTAGCAGAGAAGGGGTCATTGAACCAAATTAAATTTGCATGTTGGTGTGAAAAGTTTCGTTCATGTAATTTGTTTCTCTGTTTGCGTCAATTAAGAGCAGCAATGCCAGCATTCTGATCAGGCTTCCACTCCTTATCCTTTCAGACTGTGTTTGAAAAGTTATTAATTAAAAGGAATTACGGTAGGTAAAAGAAATTAAATCAATTGGGTATTTCGAGATGGGAGCTCAGTATTACATGTACTTTGCAAAATAACATTTATTTAATATATTTTATTAAACTAGCAGCAGTCTTTCAGGGGTTTCAATAGAAGCCGGTTACCGGCGGTATACTGCCGCCTGCTTTGCCTCACACCGCCGGCTAGTTTGTCTTGATTTTCACTAAAAATGCTATCATAAACTTGTCAAACTGCTGCCTTCAATGGGCTATCATGGACGGCTATTTCATAAGTTATTGAAACCCCTGGGTTAACTTAAAGTAAAAATTATATTTTGTTAAAACAAGATGAGTCATCTATTAAGCTAAAAGACAAGTCAAAATAAAAAGTTGGTGAACTTTCATATACCGGACGAAAAAACAAAAGAACCATTGTCATTCTGATTAGGCAACACTAATTAGGTATAACGTTATGTTCACTTTGTTCTTTTGTTTCATGGACATTAAAGTGCCCTTGTGATAAAAGAAATCACTTCCTTTTTTCCTACAGATTTTTAAAGTGTGCTTGCTTAACATCTGACTGGCAAAATTTTGAGCTTTGATCTTTATCCAAAGGCCATTTACTTAGAGTGTAAGTTTTGGATTTCACAGTCCGTCATTACTCACGTTCAAAACTGACCGATTGAACCTCAGAGAGTTGGATCCAGGGAAAAGTGACGTCAAAGGCTCACTAGCTTTAATAAAAGTTCAGCATGTGAATGCAGCTTAATATATATGCAAAACACGAGTTTTAAAAGTCTGAAAGCCCAAAACTGCCATGCTGCATATTAATGTGGTGGCTTACACATGCATTATTTGCATTCTTAACCTACATGTAGTGAGCCTTTGACGTCACTTTCTCCTCTAAATTCAAATCAAAACTTCAACATTCCCCCCCCTCCCCCTCCCCAGCAAACCCCGGGAATTTGACTGTTTTCTGTACCCGGGGAGTGGGGGATTTGACCTTTGCCTGGGTGGGGTGAGGAAAATTGAAGCGGAAGTGTCAGGATTCGAATGATTTTTTTTTTCTGGGCGCCGAAGTCACTAACAGCTATAAACACATAAAAAAGATATAGCATTTGTGCTTACAGAAAAAAGGAATTTTGGCTCTTTAATTCGTCTTGTCACACTATGGAGTCAATATACATGAACAATACATATGACAGTTTCACACCCCCATTTCATTGTTAAAGCTCTGCAAGCTGTACGATTCTGTCAGAGGTAATCAACCAACACTGAACAATTTAAAATACACGCGGTCATATATAAACACTCTAGG
>NC_090871.1:2203315-2213315 GCF_036669935.1 Montipora foliosa
ACAAATATACAAAGCTAACAAGGTCATTAGCTTGCTCGTGTTTAAACTTTTGGATAGCATTTTTTTTAAACTAGGGAAAATAAAGCCAAGTCATATAATGATGGTACAGATCACCCATTATGATACAGATCACCCATTACCGTATTTCCATTTGAAAGAGTGCTCGTACAACGCGATTGCTGCAACGGCATCTTCTTCAAAGACCTTCAAAAGTGATTGCAACAACTAAATGATATACCGCTTACTTACAGTCTTAGCCTGGGTGATCAGGATTTATGTCTTGCGCCCACTTGACGGCTAATCCCGCTTGATCAGCCGAAGGGCAACTCCACAAGAAACCAGCATATTCATAGGAACCAGAAAAAGATTATGATGATTACAAATGTTCTTCTTTTTTCGTTTTTGCAATCGGGTACTCTAGCTTTCGTTCGTTAATTATCCACTAGAGAAGCGTATTGAATAAATTTTGTTCTATTTGTAGAGATCGCCGGGAACCAAAACTTGAAAAGGCGTGATTTATCTAAAGGAAATGGTTTTCAAAAGGAAAACGTTGGAAGCAAGGGAACTTTACAATCGTTTTCTTTTCTGTAGTCCCGAAAAACATGTCCAAGGATCCGAAAAGTTTGGAGGCTTTGAGAAACAGACTTAAAGATCCCAGCGCAGCCTCTCAGAAAAAATGAGAGAAATACACGAGAAATGGAGATCATTGCGGTTAAGCAGGAACTACAAGCATTTGCGAAGAAAACATCCAGGCTTTTAGCACAACATAATCTTTTCTCTAAATTAACGATTATCGTTAATTCGTAAATTTGTTTAAATATACTATTCATGGTTAATTTAGGACACTGTGTCCCAGGACTCAAGGTAGCAGGTTAAAATAAGTTTTTTAGATATGAGCAGCTAAAGCCAAAATATGGGGTGTTTCTGCAGGGCATTTCTGTTGCCACGGTAACGTTTTACGTCACAAAAATGACCGAATCTTTTTCAGCAATAATTGGTACTTAATATGGTACCATAACATTGCTGTTAAATGATGAAGTGTTGTAGTGTCAATCCTTCTAATAAGAACGTTTCTTTCAGGTGTTGAAACTGGTTTGAGCCACCTTAAGGGGACCAGGAGAAAAGCTCTCCTGGGAAAGGGAGAGGACTGATGATTTCGGACATAGCGAAAAGAGACTCTGATCAGCTTTCACATGGTGGGAAATGGAAAGGAAAGGAAAGGAACTTTATTTAAGTGGCCAGTCATTCTAGACTAAGTGCTGGAGCACTAATTGAGGACACTACAAACAATTAACGCAAGTCAAGCTAAATGTTGGTTTTCATTGAGGAGAGGCGAAAACCGGAGTACCCGGAGAAAAACCTCACGGTGCAGAGAGAGAACCAACAAACTCAACATCAACATATGACGGCGAGTCTGGGAACCGAACCCGGGCCACATTAGTGGGAGGTGAGTGCTCATCCCTGCACCGACTGGAAACTAATGAAAACAGGGGCTTCCTGGGTGATGTGCAAATTAGGAGGGACAGGAAATCAGTTCATGAATTAATCAGGCTTTGAATAACCCTTCAGCTCATATTTATTTCATTTATATTATATTACACCATACTTAATTCAAACTTCACGCAAGACATGAAACACAACGATTTGAAGACTTTGAGTAATTATATGACTACACTGTAATTGCTTTAACGTTTCAAATGGGCTTTAACATCGGAGGTGAGACGCCCACATATAATATTGAGCTACATATGCCTGTCATTTTACAAACTCCCTTTCGAACAACATCAATCCAAAGTTTTTGAAAAATTCCACAGACTTTAATCCTATCCTTTCCTCCAGAAGCTTCTTTCCCCACTTCCTGTGACTTTGCTTGTGAAAAGTAGAGAAGATGAAATCACCTTGTATTTGCCGGCAAGCACTCTTCAGTTGCCGTACAACATGAACTTGGAACATTACAGGATCCTCTGCATAAATAGACGTAACCCAGTGCATATGCTTAACTCGGGGAGAAAACCGACCGTGAGAAAATGACTTCGGTAACTGACGACCCCTGGAGCAGTCGGACACATCTCGATCCGAGAACAGACAGTCACCGACTTCAAAAATGAAATCGATGTTTGATCGGAGGGCCTGGAAGGGTTCCCAGTCTACGATGATGGTACGACCAGGAAACAAGTTTGCAACAGAGTCGTCGAGAATGGAATCGTAGAGGAAGCTTCTTGTGCAAGGTATGATCGTCAAGTCGAAGTTCTTCGCTACGTCATTCAACGTCTGTGTCTTCAAAGTGTCTTTGCAGACGTAATAAGCCAAAATATCCCTCTCAAACAAGCTGGTGTCACCATACTTCTTTTGGAGAGCAAGTCGCTCGATATTGTCGGATTTCGTCGTGAAACGTTCTCGGCAAACATTCGGATACTTGCTTCGTATGTAGCCGTGAATAGCTTCGATCAACCGAGGACTTAATCCTAACCCTCGGAATCTGGGATGAATACGCAGACCCTGACTGATAAATGTTCTACCATCATCTACAATATGAATAGCTCTCAGGCCGATAGCCTTGTCCCCGTACAGGGCGATAAAAATTACGCGGTTCGGTTTCTTTAGCCACTGATGGAAAACACAGGGAAAGTAATCGTGTCCATCGTAAATGCCTTCCGACATTTCTAACACAGCTTCAAAATCACTGGCAACAGCTTTGCGAATTACTATTTCCTTCATAATAAGTTACTTCTGAGATCTTCTTCTCTTCTTCTCTCATGAAACCCTTAAGTTTAACTTGTCAAAATACAGACGGCATTTGTTTTTATAGAGCTTAAACAATCGTCAGTTCAAACGAAAGCGTGCGAACTGTTTACTATAATAAGGAACATAACAGGTGACTGTTAAAGTTAAACGTAATTCTTAGAGAGACATTTTGTTTCTACCCACGAGCGGTAATCATTTTGTAATTTCAGTTTCAGTACATAAATCTCGTGTGCACAAAGAAATAATTAAAACAATAATTAAAATCTTAAGTAAATAGAAATCGAAAAAATTGTAAAGTTTGTTTTAACAAGACGCAAAATATAGGGAGCATTTTTTTCTTCAAGGAACAGCATTTAAATGAAATGGTACTTATTTAGTAATTCCGAAATATTAATCTAGAACTGACGCACTTTTATAAATCTTTGTTACACCTTTTTGTAGAGAGGAGGTATTTTTTTCTTAAATTTAAGTCAACGAGGCGTTATATTTTCATACATTATTTTAAATAACAAATATATAGAACAGCCAGAATAGAGAAGTTCAAAAATAAATCAAACCGCTTTGTTTCATTTTGGGCTCCTGCGAAAAAACAGACGGTTATTTCTCACGAAAGGATAAAGTGACAACCTGAGGTGAAATCACAGGAATTGAAGTTTAATTCCAGTCAAATTTGAAGGCCAATTTGTTCAAATTTTTTGAGGACTTCATTATAGATTCTGTAACATCTCTCCAGACTGATATTAATGTTAGACAATACTCAAAACTAAAGTTATAAATACTGAAAAACATTGGCACAAAGTCGTGATTTGTAATTAACATCGTAAAACCCGGGCGTAAAACATGATGATGACGATGAAGGCAGAGAAAAGAAAGAGGAAAGGAGAGTATATGGTATGGTTTGCTTTGAACAGCTTTAAAACCTGAAAAATCCTGCAACTTTTTTATGCAGCTTTAACACGAACTCGTTCATTTCATTTCAGAAACTTTTGTCGCGGGACAAGGCGTTCAATAGGCGTGAGCAATAATGCACTATATATAGATGATCTCAATAATGTCAGTTTTACACGTTACTATTCGTATGGTAAAAAGTAATAAATTTATTCAAGCTTTGACAGGAAGTTAGAATGAATTCTTTGACGTACCGCCAACGGTGATAGCAGCATAATTTTGCCGCGCGAGGAAAATGATCAATTGCGACATGCGAAAAGTCCCCTCTCAAGCAACAGAAATTCGCAATAATCAATCGTCATAAGTGAGATTTAGCATTGAGTTTATCCCAAACCTCAATGCAAATGTCAGGCTGAAACTTGCGTTTTGCCAGAAATCAAAGAAACTTTTGTGAATCATGTTTTGGTTATTTCCTGTCTGTTAGCTGTAAGTATCGAGCAACTTCGAAAAGGAGAAAGACATCATCATTTCTCTCACATTATTCAACTACGCAAGAGCCCATTCAATCACATTCTTGACCGAAGACTGATTTGCAGCCAATTAATGATTCCAGGCTCCCCACCTGGTATCAAAAAGGGAAGAAGAGGTAGTACCCTCGAAACGTCTGGTTCACATTTAAATTCTCGGGCGCAAATTTAAACTTCCCTTTACCATTCATTGGAAAGGGCATTCTGCGTAACGGATATGGGCAAAAAATATGATGGACAATGTAACCAGATGTGATCTTTATGCGTTATAGCGGCCAACTCTAATTAATTTGATCGAAGATCGCGAAAAATAGAGCCTGCTTGTGAATTTTCAGTTACATGAGATACATTTTGTTCGAAATGTTTTTGTGCTAAAGAACTTTTAATGCATTATATTGATTTAACGCAGGACGATGACTGACAAACAGGTAATGGCTCTTTCGAGATACAAGAGACTGTTGTAAACTGAGAGATAACATACATGCATAAGACGTACCTCTGGATGAAGTGCTAGCTTGGCATGCGCAGTGGCAAGACTTGTCCTAAAATTTGAAAAGAGGGTTATGCAATCAACAAAGTTTCGGCCTGGGCCGGGTCAAAACGGGCAGAACCGCAAACGCACCAAGCCACACTCTATTAAGTAATAAAATAGTGAATTTGTTTAAATACGTGGATCGTCGTCAACATTATTATTCAACCCTAATAAAAATCAATGACTGGTCTAAAAAAGATCTGGTTTTAGAAAAATGGAAAACTGAAAAAGAACAATAATACCAATTAAAGGGGTCGTGTCATACCTCATTGAACGGCTTTCAGGATTGGACAAAAGAGCAATAGAACGAACAAAGATAACAATGGATTTAGCACAGAAAACAACAGGAAGTAGGAAAACATACAGCCAACGAAAAATAGTGTTTAACAAGAGGTACGACCTCACCCAATTAAAGAGCTGGCATTGGTAGGATACTTACAGAGTTCGTACTGCAGACACAGGAAAATCTGCCAAACCACTTGTCGTTTGTGAGTTTTTAGTCCGTCTACTTGCCAGGTAATATCCTTGGATGAGATCTTGAGCAGCGCCTGTTAGTTTTGCTTTGGAATTTGCAGCGTGGAGAAGAAACTAAAGAAAACAAGGGATAATTATCAATTGTCAAAAAATTACACAGGTTTGGAAAAGCTAAGATACGGCCAAGAGCGAGCCTAAGGTACCATGGCTTCGAAGTTGCAGCTGTAAGCATAATGGTTGAAAAAACAAAAGTCAATGAGGTTTAAAGCGTTATCAATAGGTGAAAAGTCAAATTTGGGCAAGACTAGATTTTTAGAAACTGATATGTTTGTAAAGTCTCGACTCGAAAGCATTTTTTTTTGGCGAACGTGGAAGATTCGAGGCCTTGCTATCCAGAAGGCATGTTTATTCTTGTTACCAAATCATATCGTGCACGCCCAAAAGCGGCCCGTGACAGGTGACATAAGAGTTAAAAGTTCACTAACACAACCTCCGGACAAGTACATTGAACTTAGCATTGAATGTAGCTAAAGAAAAATAACCCCTTGGAATACTCCCCTTTCAAGGGGAGGCTGAAAACAGTTTCAACACCGTGATTTTCAATAAACTGCACTATTTCGGCAGTATCTGGAAAGAATAAATCTACCAACTGTTTCGCGTAACGGCAATGATATTTCTTACCATATGAAACACCAACAATCGCTTAACAAGATGCACTCATTGACAGGGGCGGATTTAGAGGGGGGCCGAGGCGGCCGCGGCCCCCCCTTTCAGTTCGTCGGAGACTGTTTTTTTGTCAAAATATACAATAATTTTATCATTTTGTAAGCAGTCTGTTGGAGCTTTTGATTTTTTTAGCTAAAGCGTGATTTTTCGCTAATAGTATGACCAAAGTTGTGCGAATAAACTTTCAACTTACAGGCGTTAATATTATCCTTTCGAAATGAGGAAGAAGACTGGATGCGAAATACTTGTCTACAGTCAACCTATCTTACAGAGACTGTAACAACGTAAAATCTTAATGCCTATATATATAACTAGTTATAGCTGTCGCTAAAGTGCCAACGAGCCAAGCTTGCGTGATCTGGCGGCTGCAAACATCACGCGGCGTACTCGTGCGGCACTCTCATTGGTTATCGCTACGGTCAACATTTCATCGCTTTGGTCTACATTACAGCTTTTGGTCTACATTACACTCAAATTTGAAGCGCTTCTGAGATTTCGCCCGCCTAAAAATCTTCTCGCGGCTCTATAAGCTGCCGCCTCGCCAGGCCTTCTGTCTTCAGAAGGCCTGACTCGTTGGCAATTATATATATTTTGTGACTTTGGAGCGAAGAGTCAAAAACCATGCATCATTATAACCATAACTTATAATTTTATTCAATATGGAATCCTGATACATTACGTTCCAGATTGCACCAGAGTGCATGTAAGAGTACCCAAATTTTCAAAATTTTCTGGGGGGGCATGCCCCCAGACCCCCCTAGAAAGTACCGCCTAAGGCGCTACTGAGGCGCGCTAACGCGCGCTGATTAGTATTCTTGTTCGGCCCCCACTTTCAAAAAATGCTGGATCCGCCCCTGATTGATGTGACATGATTGGTCACGATGGCAACAATAAAGCTGTCTGAAAACAGCCTATATTCTGTCTTTGAATGCTGAACTCGGTGACCCCAATTTTTTGCTGGAAAGTGATTAGCAGGCCAAGATAAAACTCTTTGCCAAGTTATAAAAATTCTCTGAAGCGGATTCATAGCCACCTTCACAAATGGGAAATAAATTTAAGGTGGCTTTGAATCCCTCCAAAGACTCCGGTGGGAGAAGGGCTGTGCTGTTCCCAACCCAGCTTACTACATTTGTTATGTGGAGCTGCCAGTTGAATCGAAGGGGTGCCTAAAACAGCCGCCTGGTGAGATGGCTGTGTCATGCTAATGAGGCCTAACAATTAGGGCCGACGCAGCTCTCTATGGCTGCCAATTAACCGGGTGAAATGGTTCTGCGCATGCGTAATGTGTTGGCCACACCAGATTGGTATTATGGGTTAGGGTTATGAAGAAACAGAAATTATTATATCTTTGAAAAAGATTCGTTACCTGGCTAAATTCTTCATCACTAACGTAAAATGGTACTTCATCGTCGGCAATTTCCGTAGCTTTCCTTAATAACTCTTGAGCCAAGATATCTTCAGCTTTGTCTAGATGTTGCTTCAAGCCACTTGAGTTTAAAACAATGGAAAACTGGCTGCAGATATTAACAATTCTGTTATTATGTATGAACGATCGTATGGGCGCAGATTATTCCCTCAGCACCACAGATCTTGCGCGGGAGAGCGAATGGCTCGCTGTCTGATTCAGATCAGATCTCCTGATCAATATTGCTCATTATTATGTGGCTCTGTCTCACGAGGACTGGGAACTACAAAATTCACGAATTTGATTGGCTAAAATCGATATTGACCGAGGTCTAGATTTTCCCATCTAGACCGGCATCTAGACCGGTAATTTTTTGCGGTGAAAAGATGCAAACTAAAATGCAAAAATATTGAGTATTTTCTTCTACCAATATTTATTTATGGAAGTGCCAAACGGCATGATGACAAAAGAGAGGATGACGAGCAAACTTTGACAGAATTAAGTTCAGCTCATCGCCACTCATCGCCGTTCGCAAGCAAAATGTCAGTTAGTACAAACCAGTTACATTAAACGAATTAAATTGTTCTTGTTTGCCATATAATAAACATCTTATTAACCGAGCTAGGTCGGTCTGTATGGGAGAATCTTGACCTCGGTCGCTGGTACAGACCTCACGCGACCTCGGTCAAGATTCTCCCATACAGACTTCCCGCTCGGTTAATAAGAACTAAATAATACACAGAGATTGGGGCAAATTGAATCCAGTCAGTTGGAGAGCTAAGTCGGCTATTCCGTAACATGTCATAACATGGAAAAAAGCTTAATGAAAAAAAAATGAACTTTACTTACTCCATGAGGGATCGCGGCAATGCTGGACTATCCTGAAAAATCCGTATAAAAGCAGGCATGATTATAGAAATAATAACCACGTCTCGAGTAAGCAATTTGGGGTTTGGGCATACAGCAGTAACCTGTGCAAGAAGCAGAGGAAATTGCCTACAAACATGAACGGGGCGTGCATTGTTGATTCGACCATACAAAACCAGTGGCTGGATGATGTTAATTTTGAACGCACTTTAACGAAAACAGGAGAAGACCATAAAAATGCAAATATGACATGAAGAGGTCCAGTAGGTTTATGAAATCAGTTGAAAGTACCTTCAAGCACCCGTGTTACACAATCTAAATGGGTAATACCCATATAATCTAAATTTAGATCAGTGGGTGCAAGCCATCTCAGATGATCATCCGAGTCATCCAAGCAACTCATTAAATATGCGTTTCCTCTTTCACTTCAATTACATGAAGTTTACCCTATACTTAGAAATTTTCTCGTCAGGAAAAAAAAAGGGAAAAAAGGAAATTTTTTGTTTAAGATGATCGACGGACATGGATGACAAAAAGGTTGAACCTAGTCCGTTAGCCACACTTTAAGGAAGCATCGATAACCGCCACACCATCGAAACATGCTGCTGAATGAAGGAGAATTTTTATAATATTTGAATTGAGACCCATTACCAATATTGAAAGCTAATCGATTTAAGAGGGGTGCTTACTTAGAATGGGCGTTTAGACTTAAACACAGTTTATCAGCATTATTCAAAATGGGTGCTTAGACCTAAATACGGTGCATGCACGGTTGGATGACTCGGATGATCATCTGAGATGGCTTGCACCCACTGATCTAAATTTAGATTATATGGGTATTACCCATTTAGATTGTGTAACACTGGTGCTTCAAGGAGTGAGCCACACTAATGGTGGCCTGATCAAACATTACCTGCGACTGATAGGTTTTATCAACTGGTTCAGCGCATGTCCACACGCTACAGGCCAAGGGTAAAAGCAGCTGCTGGCCTTGGCTGACCCAATACTTTTCTGGAACGTTTACTGTTAGCGATGACTTCTCCAAGACTGTAATAAAAAGATAATACTAGAAAAGTCATTAATATGCACTTTTGAAATGTCTAGCTTCCTCGTGAACCAGAAAACAAACGAATTTACGCCAGGCTGGATACGACCAAACAATTGGTACCCACGCGCGAGAGATACATTTCACTTTGGTTTAAGCAGCAACATGACCTCTAATCAGCCTATTACGATCAGTACTATATCTACAACAACCGGAACAGTAAATATCCTAGTCGAGGAACGTGGGAGCCTTATAGTTGTTGGGGAAGTTATTTTAAATAATGCATCATCACCAGTTCATTTGTTTTGCGGATTTGGGACAACAAAGCATCGTCTCTTTCAGAAAACCAAACAGTGCTGGTAGTGACATACGCACACGATAGTTACTGAAAACGTAGTGCAATGCCAAAAACATGCGTCACGGTATTACATCATCGGTGCACATACCATTTTGAAGTTTGTCCTTAAGATCCTTCTTTAACACAGATACATTAGGTATAAAACAAACGCCGCCTGTCGCCAACGGAATACACCCAGCTATAAGAGATTGAGTAACTCTAATAATGTAACAATGCATACTGCTTATTGAAAGAAGCTGTCAAAGCTTGGAATACAAGGTCATCCGTCTACGCTATTCTGAGTCATATTTTGCGAGCATGCTATAACGCACCATTTCTTCCCTTTTCCTCCCACCCCCCTCTCCCCACCTTTTTGCACAGAAAGGGAAAGAATCTGATTTATTTCAATTGCCATCCTATTCTTCTAAAAATTAATTTGGTCAACAAAGCCAAT
>NC_090871.1:2220815-2243315 GCF_036669935.1 Montipora foliosa
GAATGTACTTTGAAGAAAAAAAAAACAATACGTTAACCATTAGCAACAATTATGCGAGAGGATGCCTACAACGATAGAAAAGAAAACTACGCATTTTAGACTAGGGTAAATACCATGCGATAGTTTCGGTGTGTAAATAAAGAAGTAATGATAATTTTGTCTTACCTTCTCTATGTTATTTGCCTGAAGGAAAATAATGGTGCTACAATTAGTTTTTGAGACCATGTAGCCCACGACAATTTTAGGTCATCAGCAATAGGAAAAAAATTAATACAAGAGCATCCTACCTCAAAGACTGTTGTGCACTGATAGTGAACAGACGCTTCACAAGATGGCAAAACAACAAATGAATATTGCTTCCCAATCTCAACTTCTTTGATGAGCTCATCTGTTTCAGAAACAAGATAGAAAATGAGCCTATTAAGACAAGAGATTAAACATCGACAATATAAACGGTGATGAGGAAGACATTAACGAAGGTAACGATAGCGAGCTTAACGATAGTGATGGTACTGAAAATAGTAAAGATGACGATCAGGTCGAGGTTAATGCTTATACGCTAATGTTTATCACACCCACATCGCTGCTTGTACCATCAAAACATGGTGAAGTATGAAGTAATCTAATGTTTGCATGTCTTTCCTCTGGATTATTAAGTTAAAACTCCGGCGTTGCAT
Organism: Montipora foliosa; assembly: GCF_036669935.1. Taxonomy (NCBI): domain Eukaryota; kingdom Metazoa; phylum Cnidaria; class Anthozoa; order Scleractinia; family Acroporidae; genus Montipora; species Montipora foliosa. Next base: position 2,221,493 of record NC_090871.1, read on the forward strand.
TTTCAGCCGATCAGGGGTGAGAGCAAAACCAGGAAACCAATAATTATTGGAATCTGCTCACACTCATTTCGAGTTCTTTTTTCCGGTGCTCAACACCGGCTGCATGCAACCGGCAAACACTTGATTGGTCCCGTCTATCGCCACTGGCGTTTCATTTTAAAAACCGTCTCAAAATAATTAACAGGGAGCTTAAGCAAGCGCGTTTTTGAGACGCGGACGGCAACCGGAAGAAAACACTTCGCGTACCAGGACAGTGGTGTCTCCTTGATTTTTATACTAATCATCTCTAATGGAAAAAAAGATACTTAGCACTATAAATGTGGTTGAGTGAAGACAAGTTGAAAGGGAAAACAGGTCACTTCCGGTTGTCGTCCGCGTCTCAAAAACGCGCGGGCTTAAGCTCCCTATTGTTAAGTATAACGCCTTGATGGGTCTATTGTTTCTCCTCAAAATAAAAATCGTATTTCCACGACGCCGCACATTTACCTCTACGTTTATTTAAGAACGTCGGTTCCCAATTACCTCTAACATAAATTGATACCGATTGAAAGATCTTCCCAATGTTGTTAATCCAGAGTTTTTTCGCAGCAGTCAAATGACTTATGACTTGCACCACACACTTATCTGAAATACAGTTAAGAGAATAATGTTCTATTGCCCGTTATGAAGATAGCATTTAAATAAAATAATAAAATTACTAGTTACCTGACAAAGTACGGCAAGTGACATCTTCAATGAGAGAGCATCCACAATATCGACAAACAAAGTCTCTTCTGTCGAGAGGACAAATTTAAGTCATTTTCAAGTGATTGTCGTTCTTCTCATCATAATCAACATTATCGTGATTGCTATCGTTATTATTATCATCATTGTTATTCCGTGGTTTTCGCGCAGCTTTGAATCTTAAAGCCATTGTCTCTAAGAGTACTTTTCTAACTCTAGAATCTTGGAAACAAACTTGCAGCAATTCGAGCAAACTTTTTTATTCGATTAATTCAAAATAATTGTACAACAATTACTAAGCATAATCCAACAACAATCTTAAATCTTGTGTAGATGGTAGGTGGTCATTAGATTCTTAAAGTTAAGCTCTCCCAGCCTCCATACAGACATTCAGTAATACAATGTAACTGACGTACATGAAATTTAGCAGTGCTTGCCGATTTTTTTGGCAAACCCCCCTACCCCTCCCCATTTTTAAAATTTGAGGAAACTCAAGCCTACTCATTGATAACAAAACTGTATAATCATTACTATCGTACCCTATAATTCTGTTTTATTCTATTTATTTATTCACACATTATATTTTGTTATTATTATTATTATTATTATTATTATTATTATATATATATATATATATTTTTTTTTATATTCACTTATTTTTATAATATTGTAAATATTATGCAACGTTTCTTCAGTCTGTCTATTATGTAATGGCTCAATATGTATTGTGAGGTTTATTTTGTCTTAATATTGTTTCTAGATTACACTGCACGCCTCGATTAGCATTGCTATACGCGTGCAGCGTTCATTCTATAATTTGTCTGTAATTTTTGAAAATAAACTTAACTTGACTTGAACTTGACATCTACATCTATATTCCTGTGCTAATTAAAGACACGCATTTACGATGTGGGAGATGCAACATCATTTTATCGCAAGAAATTCTCAGGCTAAATGGAGCACTCTGATTGGCTGGTTTTTGGTCGGGATTTTACAGTACTGACCAGTACCACGGAAACGGTCCGTTTGCGTATTTTTTTCTCTCTCCCGGGAACTTCAAGTTGAGCGAAACAAAACAAAAATTTTAAGGACGTTCGCTCCAAAATCTTCCTACGATGAGATTTTCTTCATTTCTCGCCTAGAGTTAGGTCATAAACTACTTACTCCAAAAATGAAAAAAAAAATGGGGGTCACCGACTTTGTTTCGGAGAAAATGGCAATGGAAAAATGCCTTAATTTCGAGAAATCGGTCATAATAGCGAGATGTAGGCTCATCTGCTCATCCATCGAAAATCATAAAAATAAACTGTTGGAGTGAAAGTTTCCATGCATAGGTTTTAAGAGTGAGATTTTTAGATAATTGTATGCCGCTAGGGATGTGGTAAACAGTAGAGTTCATCCTCGACGAGTGTTTTCGTCAGCTCTATCCGTTGCAACCACTACCGGAATTCGATGGCACGAGGAAAGAAAATGTTAAAAAAAGATAACTTCTTACGGTGAGAATTTTTTTATTTCATCATATTTTGTAGATAGTAAGTAAAGTAAGTGATTCATGATTTAAAAAATAGGGGTCACCGATGATCTGAACGAGTAAAATCGATGTGATTTTGCAAAGCTCATGGAAAAGTTCGTTTACCACCCTTTTGCGTGACCTGTCGGGCAAGGACTGGAACCCAAGAGAGGATCGATCGTTGAAGGGGTTGAATGGGTTTTACCGAAAAAAAATAAACCTTTTTCGAGCATAGCAACGACGTTTTAAGCAAGGGTCATCTTCATTTGGTTGGTGTCTTGTATAATATCTCCCCATTGCCGTCATGCTCATCCTCTGGAGTGTGTTTTTTGTGAAATTCAATCGCTGATAGTTTCCACGCAGGTCCACACTATTCAAGCGGACGAGGACGAAAATACTCCTCAATTACACGAAAGTAATGGAAAAGAACTTTAAAGACATGCATTCACTTTGAACGTAAGCTCGTAGGGTAATAAAAACATTAAAAAGAATAGCCCCATTAAATTTACGCAACGGTTCGTCCACGATTTTTCCAAACTTTCAGCCACTAGTCTACTCGATCAGCTACCTTTTCCAGAGCTTTTCCATCGTCCCGCTCACTTCTCTTTGAAGTTTCATGATGATTCGGAAATAAATGTGCCATTCTTTTGCCGGCCTGTAATTTTTTCCTCGGCGTTTTTGTCGCCATGTTATTTTAACTGATGCTTGAAAAATTTGTATGAAAGTCAAGTAGACTAGTGCACGACTGATAAAACCTCTCGAATATCAGTCGTGCAGTAGTCTACTTGACTTTCATAAATATTTTAAATCAATTTTGACTGATCACGATCTTCTCTGATCCAACGCTGTGCAAGACTTACCGTCTACGGTTTTTGCAAGGTTTTAAATCCTCAACTTCACTAATGCTCAAAGTAATGCGTGACATATTACAGTCGCGTTACATGCGCAGTAACGTTGCGCACAAACAATTAGCGCGAACGTCCTTAAAAGGCGGAATTTATTTTTTCATCACAATAGTACAATTACACCTAGCGGAGTTTAGTTTTACATGTAAAAGGTTACCGTTCAAAGTTCGTTGATGGAAGCTGAAGATCACGATCATTTACCAAGTGGAGAAGTGCCCGATCGCTCAAGGAAACGATGCCATGTAATAAACACCGACTATTTTACACCGTGCTGCGCTTGGTTGGTACTGCCACAACCTTGAACCAATATTACCCAGTATTGCCATCGCGATCGGTTAGTAAGAGGTTACTAGTTGCACATTGCACCCTTTATGTTGAGGTGGCTAAAACCAGTTTCAAAAAACTTTACTTTTTAGAATGATTGACTCTACAACACTGTAGAAGAAAAAAATCTCTTATGGTACCATGTGAAACCACCGGTGGCTCAGTTGGTTGAGCACCAGGCTGTCACGCGGGAGGTCGTGAGTTCAACGAAACTCAGGGTCTTTAAATAACTAAGGATAAAGTGCTTCCTTCGTAACGATATCTGCGAATGGATAGACTTTGTCGTTTCGGATAAGGACGATAAGCCGGTAGGACGTTAAAGAACCCACACACTATTCGAGAAGAGTAGGGCAAGGAGTTCCCGGTGTTGTGGTTTGATCTATGGATATAGGGGTTAGGTGTCAACTACGACGAAAGTTCTGCTCCTCTCCCCTGCCACTCCATGAATTGTGGCGAATAAGTTAAACTAAACTAAAGTAAAATTATTGCTTTACAAATGTGCTCAATATTGTGACGAAATAGATTACCATTGCAACCTGTCAGCCATCTCAAAAACTCCTTATATCCTGTATTTCGAAAACGGACGGGTAATAACATATATATCATCTTAGTTAACTTACATAACTAGTCTCATCGTTTCAGAGAGATCCATTTTCTTTCCACACAACACACGAGGACATTCAGTCGAGGTGAAGAATATTTCAACAGCGGTAGAATAACTTTCTAACCTGACTGTGACATCCTCCGTTTTTCCAGCTAAATGAACCCTGATATAGCAGTGTTTAGAAGAACCCAAGCACTGAGATTGAGGACAATAAAATCTAGCACTTTGGCTAAAAGAGGGAAATAATGATTCAGGTTAAGAGCATAGTTTGTTCGTATCCGTGATTTCTACATGACGTAATGCAACCATAAAACAACTATTTTACAATCACGGGTGGTGTGATATGTACAAAAAATAAAGTCCGAAGTGGTCCTACCCATCTTTGCTATGAATCTTGAGTGAGGCGGTTAGCCTCTACGGGTGCTTATTACTATGAGCTCCCACCTCAGTTTTATACTAACAATACCAATTACGTTTAGATGCGAGAACTAAACAAAACTGCAGTATAAGTTAGGGATGGGTTTGCGTTGTAGCAGACGTGTTTTGCGTTACGATCTAATCAGGCACCGATATTTTCCGAAAGCACGTGCATGGTCAAAGTCGAAAGCAGAGGCGGAAGATAGCATTGCGACTGATTAGTTCTCTCCAGCTTGCAACATCCAAACGAGGCGGGGTAAGTACAATATCGGGAGAAATCGGATCTATTGATCGGCTCGATCCTCACATGATCTGTGAACCACTGGCAACTGATCGACTCCGATTCCGTCGACAACCTGATTACGACTCCCACCTGGCAACACCTTTGTTGTTTAGTTTTCTCTTGGTCGTAAGCTGATAAAACTTCTCCAAAGCGTAGTACATTCATGCTATTTAAGAGAGTTTGTCAAAAGTAAGAACTTAAAAAATTTAAAAATTTAAAAAACTTACGTATATTTGGTGACAGCTGTCATTCCACTAACAATGCCAGAAATTTTAAGAAGATGTGGCTGACTATGCCTTGCAAGCTTTTTGTTTTTCAAACACCTGAACCCAAAACAGAGAAAGATCCTTCAAGAATAGACCTCTTTCATAATGGCGACCAAATAAATTATTCTTTTGTTTTAATGCTAATAAGCCCTACTAACCTCGCTACGACGAGCAAATTTCAAAAGAATATTTGTTTTAAAACGAGGGCAGTAGGTCTAATTAACATAAATACAAAAGAATGTAAAGTTGGTCGCCATTTATGAAAGTGGTCTATTACTTGGCAGTACGATTAGCAAAGAAAACTCGAATGATCGTGTATCTGCGGTTGCACAAATAATAAGGACTTCCATTAAACTCCTTGCAGCAAAGAACAGTCTGATTCCATGCCAATTCTTTTAATAGACTATATTCGTATTCTCAGTATTGGGCTGGAACTAGCTTGCAATGGAGGCTAATGCGGGGGAATATATTAAAGAGTACTTGCATTTGAAAGATTCCCCCGCATCAGCCTATTCCATGCTCGTTTCAGTGCAACCGTGAGAATACGAATATGGCTTAGCAGTGAAAGTTTTCAGCCTTGGTTATACTGAAGTGTCCCTTTCGATCCAGAAATGTTTACATGAAATCAAATTCATCGTTTAGAAGAGAAATTTACCGTCTTTTTACATCAGACGGCCTTTTTTATTAAAGCCGGCATTTTTAGATCGATATAAAATGAGTTGAGACACTCTTCTTGCATATTGTGTTTAGAAACCATCGTGGCACCAACAATAAAAGGGCTAGACGAGAAGTTCTTCGACCCGAAGCCGTTGATATGGGTTACTTGCCTTTCAGTCATTCAATCGCCCCATCATTTTAGTGGTGCAAGTGTCGCCAAGGGAAAACTTACTCTTTATGGAGTGGAACAGACGAAAACCTGACAATTGATAATACTTGCGATGGCAACAAATTCGGAATCCACGACAAAGTGTGAATTGTTATGAAACAGACCTACGAGAGAAAGAGAACATTAGAAAATCTCGTTTTCTCGAGCTGCGTACTGTAGGTTATTCCATTTTAAGGGCAAACCGGATAAAAAGTGGCTGGTATAATGATATTCTTTACATCTCTATGGATCTTTGAATCATTCAACCACGGCAGTACCAGGGCGCTTATACATAGGGCGGTGAAACGGGCAGTCCGCTCTTGGTCCGATGTGTGATGCGGAGAAGGACTGGCACGAGCGCTCCTTCCGCGCTTCCGGTGCAATTAATGGCTGCCAAAAATATCCTCTCGAAGAACCGGAAATATAGTTTTCTTTCTTTATTTTTGGGCCACCAGTAGTGTATTATTCAAAGGCCTTTTTGATATTTTTGACCCAAAACTCAATACTATTTTGTCTGTTGGAATATAACTCAAGTATTTTCATCGTAAGCTGCTCAAATTTGAGTGAAGTAAGACTGTGTCGAATGCAGCTATGTCCCGCTTATCGTGACCAAGCCATGTTCCGCTGCTTCTTTTAGGAGTACTCCACATTACTCCACTCTAAATTTTACATATGTTGAAGATCGACAGCTTTTACATAACATAGTAAAAAACCAGCTGGATATATTTGGATATAGCAGCGTTTCAGAACTTCAAACTTGCTCACTTAAAATCGCTCGCGACGAATCGCCAGCCGCAGTCAATTTTACCGACAGTAAAACACTATTTTCAAGATTTCACCCGCTTGGAAAAATCAACAAACAACAAATACGGTTTAGTCAGGGCGCTTGTAAGTTCATCTTGATAATTTAAATGAAATACGAGTAAAGCTTGCTGTCCGAAAAAGTTTGCAAATACATGGCTTTGCATGAAAACAACACCACAGAAAAGACACAAGAATTTATGAAAATGTGAAATGCTTTGGAATGTCTTCAAAGATACAGTCCACTGCAGTCAATAACAGATCAACGTGTTACCAACTTAAACCTAGTACTTAATTACTTAAAAGCCTGGAAAAAAAGAGCTTCAACAAACATTCCACAGAAGGACAGATGTGTCAGAACACTTCATAACATGGCAAACAATTGATCTCAAGGTAATATATAGACAAGACTTAAAATGGATCACAGCAAAACAATGCAAAACTGATAAGTTATTTTAAATACCATGTGCTTGCCCCGTTAGGTATGACCATGCAAAAAAGTCATACTATTCCATGGCAACTCCTTCATATTTTGTACCAACTGAGGACAAAGCAATGATTCCAGTTCCTTGCAGAATATCCTCCCATGAGGAAAAGCAATTTGTAGCCTGTCACTACTGCTACGTTTTAATTAAGACTCCCCATCCTCTCCCAAACCCCATATTGTTTTCTTTGCCTTTGTGCAGTTTGGACACAAACAAATAAGCTAACCTGTGGCTGATCAATATGATCACATTTTGTTCCACTGTGTGAAACATAAATAAAATAATTAAAAGCATAAGCCGTCGAACATACCCTAAAAATAACAATGACTGTATTTATTGTTAGGCTTGACTAGCAACACTGCACAGAGACCTTAAAAAATATAGCATGACCATTTCACACTCAAGGATCACAGGCATCTATTTTTGGGGGTCTGAGGGCTTATTAAAAAAGAAATTGTGGCTGATCTTTAAGCCCTTTTACTCAATCAATTAAATATATTACATATCAATACAGTAACTCTCTGTTTCATATTGTTTTCAAGGTGTCAATAAAAGGCCTTAATCTACTGAGTATACATACACACCGTGCAATACATACTTAATTGACCGCTCCCCATAGGGGCTTTTCAGGGCCAATGAAACAATCAACGAAACAACAGAACATACATATTCCAGCACTCGGCAAGGTCCCTTTTTGACTTGTGGCTGTTTCTGCTTAGGTGGCCTCATACACCCCAAGCCTTTTTGAACACATCACCACCAAGCCGGCCACTCCTGCTGAATAATTTTCAGGGTCAAGTATTTGTTAATCCCTCCTACGTGATTCAGTTTTTCATACATGTACTATCTGGCTGTTTCTGTGATCAAGTTTTTAATTTCACCCAGAGTTTGTTTCATTTGTTAACCTTATTTTGGGGTTGAGAGTTTGCTTGAGTTTGTAAATTTCTCCCCCTCATTCTACAGACAAACCCTTAAAATTCACCAACAGAATTCCCCTCATTCACCATTCACCCAGAGTATTCCCGTCAAACTACCTGCTAATTAGTGAATGTTTTAGTTGGTGGAGAGAAACCCCTTCTTGTAAGGAGGATTCTTCTATCAACAACAATTAAGAAAGCTACAAAGGTTGCTAGGTTGCTATGTATTACTATTAAATAACCAATCTTACTTTAAGTTGGACAGTTCATCTTTAATTTAATATGGCTACTTCTTGGGGCACCAGACACAAATGGTAACATAAGTATTGTTTATTAACCACTGTTTGCAAGACATTATATTTTGGTGCGATATTGTTTCTTGTCGCCTGTTTCCATTATTTTATGTCATCTGTATTTTGTACACAAAGTAGATGTTTTTGGCAGACATTCAGACTCCCCTCAGAGGGTTTTTGATTCAAATGCTTCACCACTCGGCAAAATTCCAGTCTTATTGATTGAGTTATAGACCCTATAATCCAAAAAATTACATTTATCACTCTTTTGTAAAGGTCATTCAAAAAATGAGGGCAATAGCATTTATGACTTTGTAATACCTTGTCTCATTTTTCCAGTTTAAATTATTTTTTTAGATTATGCAAATTAGAAGATTTGCAATGTCACACAGTGTACACAATGTGGAAGGCAGGACTTTTATTTTCAGATAATTAATGGTAATAGGTAACAATAGTTAGCTCTATTTTCTATTTTGTTTTGAAAATAGCATGTTATCATTTCTGCTTGTGAGAGCTAACCATAAATAGGCTTACCAAATTCTCTTGACACTAACTACACAACTCGTCATACTAACTAGTAAGCTACGATGGTATGTCATTTAGCCTGAGGTGCACTCTGGTCAGCCTGTGTTCAGTAAGCTCTCAATAATGACAATAAACAACATTTTACCCAAATCCTGTGCCAATAATTTCTCTGAACATGACTGATTTCTAAAGCCATAATTAAACTTTGCATAACTATTGTACTCACAGTAAGGCACATAATTAGCTCAATTATCATTCAACTACAGAAAATATTGTGGTAATCATTTGCAGATCTAGAGCTTGAGCTAAGGGTGGGGGGTTACTTGCCATGCCGGCTTTTCCTCCTGTGGTAAGGTAGTTTTGAGGTAAATGCAAGCATTGTGATTGGTTCTTTCTTGGTTGGGATTTTGCTATGCCGACCATTTCTTTGGAAGCGGTCATAAGCTGTGTAATTTTTGTTATTGAAAAGCCACAAATTCAAGAAACAACCATGGCCCGAGTACCATATGATAAACTACTTTCTAACCAAGCTTGCCCAAGCCATACTGATGAATATTGCACCTTGGTCATTTTTGTATGGACCTCGCTGCGCTCATCTTTAGTTCCACAATGTTCAACCAATATTCCCCGGTATCGCCCTCCAGTTCGGTTAGCAAGAGCTGAATATTTCCAAGTTGTTACTTGTATTTTGACCTGCCTTTTGGGTCCTTCAACACACAGCACGAGTCGTGAAAATACTCACCAGAATATAAACAAAATGTGAAAAAAAAAAACATGGTTTATAACCTTTCCCATGGAAATGGCTTGTATGGCAAAGTCCTGAACAAGAAAGCACCAATCAAAACACTTGGATTTACCTAAAGGCCATAGGTTATAGGAGAGAACCAATCAAAAACAGAGGGAAAATGTTTGTTACATTAACATCAGCTATGTGTCTGGAACATCTGAAGGATTTTTTTCCTCGTTCAAATCAAAAAAGTCGTCTGTGATGTCCTGTAAAAACAATTCTTCCAATTCTTCGAGTGAGTCGCCGATCTCAACACTTGCCGCCATTTTGAAAAGGCTTTTTAGTAGACCCCAGTCTACTGCATCACACCTTTTTGCTCGGACCCGCTCGTTTCACCGCCCGGTCTCTTTCCGCCCTGGCAGTACCGTAGAATTAGCAATATACCGCTTGCTAAATAAACTTGCCAGCACATGGATTTTTCTTTCATTTTTGGTCAACTGTCCAATTTTTCTTATATGGGAGTCCACTTAAAAAAAATAGTGACAGTCATGAGCATTGGAGATCTCAGTATCGCGATCTTCTTATAGTTTTGCCTATGTGCGAGCCGTCAATATTTCGTGGTATTGCCGTCTCACTTTTGCGGTCTGTGATTGGTTCTAATGTTGAAATTGACGTCGTTGCACTGAATTGGGTTACTGACGAACGGAAACAAATACGTTTCGCATGTAGAAAGAATTGAAATTTCGATCAGGCGCGGGTTGATTAGATACAAACCTAATTGCGATCTTGAGACGGCAATACCAAAAAAATTAAAAGTGATCCTAGTATATCGGGTTCAAAATTTCAGTGTTTGTTCTTGGCTGACTGATTGCAAAACAATAGCCTTGCGCAAGAGAAATTGTGCTAACGAGCCAAAAAATATAAACAAAGATTTTCGTGATTGGCCTCCGCTTACTTTAAGACCTCGTCTAGTTTTGGCAGTTCTGGGAATTTTTTTTGGTCAAGTTCTTTTCAGATTGGAAAGCATGGGCTCCTGTTACATATAATAAGGAAGCTTACGCAAGGGCGACGACGATACCGATGAAATATCATTTTCCGTTATTGTAATAACTTCGCTATAACCCAGTGTGTATCAACATTGCAGGAATAAAATTGGCATGAACGGTGTGGTTGTTTGGGGAGGAACTTTAAAAATGTCTCGTCAGGTTCTCACGTCGTCGTTGTCAGGATAATTTACAGTTGTATTTATTATAATTTAGTATTTTGGGGTTTTTTTTGCAGGAATCCGTGATACATATTTCGAAAGTTTAGGAAATATTTTGACCGATTTTTCTTCATAACGGTTGATTGAAGCCACTTCCAAGAGTCTTGCAGAAGATAATATACGAAATCAAGCGAAATTTTTACAAGAATAGCTTCAGTCCGGCACCTGACGGGTAGCAAAATCGTTCCTTTCACCTTAAAAATCAGTGAATGCTCTTATTTTTGGAAGCATATTTTTTTCGCACATTTAGCCTAGGAAAAAAATGGTTTCAACCCGAGACAGGATTTTAATATACCGGCAAGTTAAGGTTTGCAGAGTACGTACTGCAATTTCTCTTACCTGCTGAATCAAATTCATTGCTTTCAAAGGATCAAGAATAGCCAGGTTCCCAAGTTCAGCTACAAAACAAAAATCACAAAGCCAAATGAGGGAGAACTCGAATGTCAAGACCGTTATCATGATATTTGTTGTCATCGGGAAAGTGCAAAAAGAAAATTAAACCTGTAATGACAAACAAATTGTCATTATACAAAAACAAAGGCTAGCCTTACCGTTAAATTCAAGCAAGTACATTAAATCCATTTCCAGAACGAATCTGTAGACAGTCTTTTCCTGGATAAAAGTCAAATTATTTCGATTCAAGCTTTAGCCACAATCATCGTTATTGTTGCTTTTAAATTATCCCAAAAATTTCATAAGCGTCTCGTCGCATGAAGAAAGGATATGAAAGCTCTTAACGTACCGAAACATCTGCCACGTAGATTTCACATTGTCTTCTTAGTTGTTCGAAGGCACCACATTCACGAATCCATTTAAATGTCACTTCAAGTAGGCGTTTTTCCTCCATAAGAAGAAATTTAAAGAGGAATGAGATGAAAAGCTTATTTGCATTGGATGTTTTTGCTTGGCATCATGTGCTCTGCGCGCCGACTTTCCCGCCTTTTTGGGACTGCCGCCGGCCATCGGCGGCCATCATTAGACATCATTCTCCCGACCGAGAATTTCTCTAGAGTCCCGAAACTTTTCGGGTGTCACAATTCCCTTTGTATCTCAAGAAAGAGGAGGATCAATTTCTACAATCATTGTGCTTAGTTATCTTGAAAACATGCTAAAGGATCAGCTTTAATTTTTAAACCAAGCGGATGGCAGTTTCACAAATGGCTTTTAGAGCTCGAAAAGTTATCAGGACTTTTGACGAGAAACGTATCCCTGGGGACGAGGTTGCAGCCAAGTGAGATCACAGGATATGAGAAGAACCTTTAATTTTCACCTTCACTTCACGGTATATCAGAATCACGGGGGATAAGAACACTTAACTAAAGTGAACATGTTAAACATAAATTTTTGAAGGATGTGAAAGCTCTGAACGTACCGAAACATCTGTCACGACGATTGATTTCACATTGTCTTCTTAGCTCTTCAAACTGCTGTTTCTGGGGTTATTCGTAGTTGCGCTCGTCTTACTAAATAGGGAGTTTAAGCAGCGACGACGGCTACTGCAACGGCAAAGTCTCGAAAAACAAGAATGTTATTGGTTGAAAGAAGAAAAATAATCGTGCAGCACGCATTTAACGCGAAAATACAAATTTTAGGTTTTGACGACATCGTGAACATACAACGATGGAAAGTTCATTTTCTATCTTCACTTGAAAAAACGTTTGTACCCGTCCCATAATAGGAAGTTTAAGACACCACGACGACTACGTCGCTTCAAAATATGAGTTTGAGCTACACTAAGTATTTCATGATCATTGCATCTTGTTTATATTATACAATATGGGCGAAGTGTCCAAAAACTGGATTGGTACGGACGGATTTAAAGCAAAGAGCGGGACTGAAAGATTCACTGTAGTTTGTCCAAGTTGTCGTCAAAACCTTAAATTTGGTCATTTCACGTAGTTGCTTTGACGAGTACGGGACAGAAATGCTCAAAAATGCGTGCCGCATGTGATCATGTGATTCCCTGGTTTTGCATTGCGCAAACCCTACTGCGCATGCGCGCATTAGCTCGCGTACATTTATAAAATGGCGGATTTTCACTGACGCCTAGCTTTTAAAATTTGTCAAGGAATGGCTATTTTCTCCTAAGCGAGCACAGTGACCCACTCTTTTTAATGGTGTTATGTACTCGTAATAGGTACACGGAAAACATTTTTTAAAGCAGAAAAAAGTTGGATAGTAGAAGTTGTAGTATCTATATATAAATGACATAAAAACAGCATTTGAAGCCAGACACTTAGGGCGAGGTGATGATATAGCGGTCTAATTTGCTTGCAATTTTTTGCAAGATCGAGCAATTTGAAATCACTTTACTGAAAGATTTTGGCTCGGACAAACAAGTAGGCTCACGTTTTCAGTAATATTCAGTAGCTTTTGCTATATAACAACAATTTTCCCGGTTGATCAAGTTGCGAACGCTTCTCGCGTAATTCGGAAAAATAACTTGAAATAAAAGGCATCCAGCGAGAAAACAAGCGCGGTGACGCCATTTTTTTTGGAATTTTTTAAATGTCCTGTGCATGAATATCAACTGTGCCAAGTTTGACAGAAACCTGGATAGTACGTCATTTTCAAGGGAATTACCAAATAATATTACTCCTTTTTGGCGTTGTCGTTGCTGTAGCCGTCGTCGTTTCATAAAATCCCTAATGGCAGAGTTCGCCCGTATTGCACAATGAGGACAAGGCGAAATAATCGCAAAATACTTACGATAGCTCTAAGCTAGTATATTCAATTAATTATAAGTGGCGTTTCGAAAACATAGTTTTTGAGTGGATGTAGGGGTTTTTAACCCATAGAGATATATATTTCTTGTTTACAAACATTGACGTCACCTTTCTTTTGATATTCAAATTTGCCAACCACGGAACAAAAGAAGTCATTGTTTCAACAACCAATTAGGTTCTGGTTGGCTTATTAATAACAATGATTGACGTCAAGAGAAACCTCTCTATTTACTCAAAAACCACCCTAGCCTGCGAAGGGAGACGTATTTCCTGCGGTTGTTACCGCCTGAAATACGTCTGCGTTCGCAGGCTACAACCGCCCCCCATTCACGAGTAAAATCGTCTGGCGTTTACACAGAGGAAAATCTTCTGGCGTTTACACAGAATAAAATCTTCTGGCGTTAGACAAAGTAAAATCTTCTGGAGTTAGACAAAGTAAAATCGTCTGGCGTTTAGACAGAGTAAAATCTTCTGGCGTTTACACAGAGTAAAATCGTCTGGCGTTTACACAGAGTAAAATCTTCTGGCGTTAGACAAAGTAAAATCTATCAAGTCTCACTCCGAGGAGTGAATGGATTAAAGGTGTCCTTCTCCTTATTTGACTCTCAGCTAACAGTAGTGGTGGTGGTAGGGGTAGAATTAGTATTGTTTCCTGTGGGTAAAACCTGGAATTGACATCACACAAAATCCGCCCGTTTTTGGACTTTGGCTACGTAGAAGACGTCTGTTGCTTTATTTTGCTCCATAAAAAACGTTCTTTTACGAGTTCCACTATACTGTATGTCGCCTGACTGCAAAGCATTTCCGTCTCGCATTTCTATCGGGCCTAAGTGGCCCATTCTCTTAGCCTATCTGAAGTGGGTGGGGACTGGGGACGGTTATTTGCTCGCATTAAAAGAATTGTTTTTTCAACCCTTTTTTCCGAACGTTCAAAATCTATATGAATCAGTTAGCTTGACGAGAGCGCGCGCTCTACAACTCTATCCATATTTTCTTTGTTACGTGTTAATTAGTTTATTTATTTACTTATTTCGAGATTCGAGTTCATACAAATAGCTGCCGTTAATGTTTACAAGACTAAAACGTCCTCTGATAGCTTGAAGGGTTTCAACATGTTCCCAAGTATAGCAAATCAAAATGTAGAATCATCAGTCCTTCGCAGACTTATCGGAAGCACAGGACACCCACGCAAGAGCATGACCCCCGAAAAAGAAAAGGCCCAGAAAGCTGTTTTAGACTCTATGCTTGATCCTTGTTCAGTCGAGGGAACGGTAGCGATGGAAATTCAGGAACCACACAGATTATCCTGTGTTGCTAATCTACAAAAGATTCGCGCGGAATTAAACAACAAGCCGGTACTGCCTGCTTCTACAGATAGTTTCCCCAATACAAAGGTTATTGCTGTTAAGGAGATGAAACCAATGGAACCACAGCAAAAGGATAAAATCTCGTCTGCGAAAGAAGACGATGACCGGCCTCTGAAGTCTCTTCACTGGAAAGCACTCGGTACGCCAGTCCAGGGGTATGTCAAGAGACACCAATGCGAGGGTATTCCAGGAAAATGCGAAAAATGCCGACGTATGATTGAAATAAGAAAAGCTACGGAGAGGCTTATTGCTAAAAGAGCAGCTAAGCAAATATTGCAAGAAAGCAAACCTAGCGAAAAAGCATTAGAAGAGGTGGAGCCCGATCTCGAAAACAGCGAACAGAAAATCAAACGGGAAGAACGATTTTGCAAAATTGCCCCACCGATCGCTCGAACTTCCGTTCAAAAGTCAAAGCGTGGGCCACTGGACGACATAAATTTCTTGCCCATTGGTGGAAAGTGTAAATGGGCTCAGCCCGTACTCAGTGAGATGCCCGCGGGTGTCTACATGGGACATCCTATTGATCCTATTGACCTCGAGGACATGAGTCTGGGCCGCGACATTCCAAGCTTAGTATCCGAACTCAAATTTGAACGCGAATACATGGACGACGAACCAGATTTTGAATCCGAAAAAATACAGTCTTGGGAACTAGCTCCCAGATCCAAGACAAACATTGTGTTTATTCCGCCGAACTGGTGCGAGCCAAAATACACAGCAACCGAATTCCTGGAGCCGAAAATTCGGATTATCGATACGACTTCCATTGAAAATGATTCGCTCGCACACATCGAGAGTCGAGGACTGGTGCCGTCGCTGCGTAACCTTTTACCGGGCAAAAGTCAAATCAGTACCGAAGTAATTGACATCAGAAGCACTGGAAATACAGAGAGCTGGGCCGACAATGTGACCACCTCACAGCAACTTGAGGAAAGAGGCAGGATTCGCTGAATTTGAACGTCCTGCAGCTTCTATTAAGAGCATTTAGGTGATACTGACAAATTGTTGAGGGACTAGATATTATTTTCGTCTTTGTAAAAGAATAAAGGAAGCAAAAATAAAGTGCATTTTCCGCCCGTCATGATATAAACACACTCGAATCGAGTCTCACGCGAAATGAGGTATTTCGCGCTTATGGAATGCGAAAACTTTTGTCAAGAAAGCATTGATGTATGAGAATCTCATTCTGAGTCCGTATGTAATATTTACCACTACTATTGAATTAAGATTGCGGATGGTGATTTCATTGCCTAATTCTTAAACATGTTCTGTTTGCATGTCCAAAAGATGAAAAGATGAACTATGCATCATGCGTTTAGGAATCGACTCATAACAAAATGGCGTCCCGGGTTATGTCGAAAAAGAGTATCAAGTATTTATGAGTTAATGAGTCATGAGTCAGGAGTCAATGAGTCAATGACTTAGTGCAGTTACCCTAACCCATAAAATGAAAGCTAAAATTTCAGAGTGCTTAGGCCTAATCACTGAAACGAAGGCTTAGGCTTAATCAATAAATTACTGCTATATTGACTGAGTCTCATTGACTCATGACTCATTGACCATTTGACTCATAAATCATGGCACCTCGTCGAAAAAAGGTCAAATACTTGTAAAACGGTGAAAAAGCAGGATAAATGTTTTAAAGTTGTCAAAGCGTGAGACAGATTGCAAGTTTCAAAATATTTACGACTAACAGGTCGATAATCGTTCGTCACTGTGCTTTCTGAGGCTCCTCATCAGAGCAATGCATTCTGGTTACAAGCGCGATGCATTATGGTAAAAAACCAGGAACGCCAAAAACATTTCATTTGAACAGTATATTTATTTTAAATTCAGATGATAATGTTGCTCGCTACGCAGAAATTCGCGCTTGGGCTCAAAATTACCTTAGACATCTCCCGATCATTGCACGGGAACCAGTAATTTCAATCTTTATAGAACAATTGCACGCCACTTGAATGACAGAAAGAGATCCCGTTAAATTGAGAAGTTAGGTGCTTACCATTTGTTGGAAAGTGAACGATTTTCCAAGTGCACTGCCCAACCGGACGAAATTGCACTTTATACCATGAAAAGCTTGGTTTTCAGGCCTTACCTTCTCTCATGGCTCGATTTCGCGTGAAATAGAGCCTGGAAACGAAAGAATCGTAAAACGCACGAATCGTAAAACGCACAGGGATTTCCGAAATTCCGTTCCGATCGGAAAATCAGGAGTACCTATGGAACTGCCATAACTTTCTTATATAATCTTTATTCTTTTGGTCTTGAAGTTTTCTCTTGTGGTGTGGTTTTGTCATTATACGGCGAGGTTTTGTCATTACGTGACGAAGTTTGATGATTACGTGTTGTGTTTCCATCATGGTGTGTTGAGGTCTTGTTTTGACGTGCCGTGTTTACATTTCATGCAGTGACATTCTTTTATGACGTCGAGTTCCTCCCTTTATGTGATTATAAACACAGCACGTCAAAAGAAGACCTCAACACATCATGATGGTAACACAACACGTAACCAGCAAACCTCGTCACATAATGACAAAACCTTGCCACATAATGTAAAAACCACACCACACAATAATGTTGCCACAGTACACTATGACAAAACTCCAAAATATCAAGACAAAAGTTCAAGAGTACATAAGAAAGTTGTGAAGGTCCTCCACATTTTCCAAACGGATTTTCCGGAAAATACTGTTCCATTTAACATTTAACCGAAATTTCCGGAATTCTTGGCTGGATGGTAAGCACCCCTTCTCTACAGTGTTTCGGTCTTAGAAACGAGTTTAAAACGGTTACTTTTCAGTTTCTAGCAAGGATATACCTCCTCACAAAATTCAAACTTTCTTCTGTACAATGTAAATCGCACATGCGGTGCGTGCAACCCGTTGTTTCTGTCAATTAAATATGCAAACTTGTGGCGCGTTCGTTGCCTTGGTCATTTTTGACCTTATGAGAGGAAACTGGAAACAAACCAGGTTATATTGTGATTACTAGCAACGTTAGAAGTTGATCTAACAGCGGGACTGAGTTAAATACTGAATGATGAAATGATGAGTGCGTTCAGTCTGATCAACGGCTTATAGCTGCTTATTGAAGACCGGTCTGCCTTACCGACCAGCGGTGGCATGAAAAAGCACGGGACTAGAACAGCTGGTCATCTTTATCGTCGTCTCCTTCCACAATGGCTTCCAGGTGTTTAACGACTCCACACAGCATTTTATGCAGTTGTTCCTGATTAAACTGCATTGTCTTAAGGCGGTTTTTTAGTCCCTCTACAGTGTCCATCAGCTGCTCGGTTCTATCGTTTACCCTTTCAAGGGATGTCTAATCAAGAAACCAAAGAAGGGAGTTAAATAGGTTGAGAAGGGAAACCAGACAGAGGCTTCCAGTTGACTTTCGTAAAAAGAAACCTTAAGCGTCAGCGTTGGCCAACAGCAATCTCGTTCCCAGGGTCGCTCATGTTCTTGTCCAGGGACCCTGGGAACGAGGCTGTGACAACAGATTAAAATGAAATGAGCCAATAACAACAACAAGGAAATTCAACGGGTGCAAAGAACGGAAAAACATGCGCAAGCACGTCACAACTGGTTTTGCTTTTGTCTCTGATTGGTTGAGCATGCTGTCAGGGTTTTTCAAACCAATCGCTGACCGACGAAACTGCAAAATGTAAAAATCGGTTTAATACAACTGAATTTACTATTTTGAGGGTAATGTGAAGTGCTATATTCTACCCATGTAAAACCATGTAAGCGTTAGCCCTACTAATAGCATTCGGCCCGCACAAGGACAGAGAAAAACTGTGACCAGGGTGAGAATTCAACCCACGACCTTCGGGTTAATCACCGCTTCTCTACCGACTGAGCTACAAGGTCAGACGGGAGCAGGTCGTAGGAATTTAAGATGATATGTACAAGTACAAGGAAGGGTTACGTTTTTGCAAATGCTGGCCGTGTAGCACTTATATTTCGACAGAATTGACTATTTTGAGGGTAATGTGAAGTGCTATATTCTACCCATGCAGGAGCCCATGACTAGGAGCCTCCCAATGCATTATATCCTTTAGTCAACCTTTGCCCGTATCTTTCTATTTTTAGAACTAACCCTTCAGCAGGAGACTCACATTTATATCAATTTACATCAATTCGCACAATTTGCGTGCATTGTTTTTGCTTTTTTTGTCTTCGTTAGACAATGACTTTATTCTGATTGGCCATTTTAAACAGTGCGTGCAGTGCCAAACAACTCGTGGCGTTCTAAAAATAGAAAGATACGGGCAAAGGATGATTCATAGGGCTTGTACGGGGGAGGCAAGCTCCTACTCATGGGCTCCTGAACCATGTAAACCATGTGAGCGTTAGCCTAACAAACTCTGTGTGGGCCCAATTCCATACAATTCGCAGACTCTGCGTCATATGTGGGTTGAGTTTGTTGGTTCTCTACTCTGCACCGAGAGATTTTTCTCCGGGTACTCCGGTTTTCCCCTCTCCTCAAAAACCAAAATTTAACTTGATTTCCGTTAATTGTTAATTTCAGTTTACAGTGTCCTCAATTAGCGCTCCAACGCTAGAACGACTATACATTTAAATAAAATTCCTTTCCTTTCCTTTTTCGATTGGATAGTCATATATCCAGCGAATAACACCTACCAACCTCTTTCCCAGGGTTTCTCATCTTCAGGGGACAGGAAGATAAGAGACACTGGGAACGAAGTTACCTTTGAACAACTTCAGCCAGCACCAGCATCACGCAAGTGAACAATTTGGTAAGAACCCTGCATGCGTTCAATCTTCTGTCTTAACGGAATAACGACGCAATTGTGACTATGGCACTTTTTACAACTCAAACTCACCTTGTTCGGCTTGAGAGCCGTTTTGATGTCATCTGCAGTTATAGCCGCACCGTACAAGAAGCGTTTGTATCCACTATACTTGTTTGGTCGAACTGTTTCTTTGTCTGGCAGAAGCCGTTTCCTGATTCTACTTGGTAAAGCTTTCTCCACGTCCATTGCTAAATCAACCTGAGATAGTAATAAGGCAAGATTTTTGGACTGAAAGGTCTGTTTGCAAAACGTTGCACTCGAGCGGCAACACTTATCTGTTTTATCTTGAGTATATTACAAAACAATTTTTTGGCTGCATTAGATCACTTTTCTTTCTATTTATTTATTTTTATTACAAATGTTATAGTTAATTGAGCAAATAGTGTAAATAGTGCACGTACACAATAAAGGTTGAAAGTTATTTGAGTGCCGTTTAAAGCCCACCGCAAACTAGAGCTATCAGCTTAGCAAACTTTACTCGTGCATGACTGTTGGCGTAAGCAAGTTTCCCCAGTGTGCGGTGGTGTTTTGAACGCTAATGGCCGGATGTATACCAAAGACGAATCATCCGTCTGGGACGAACTTGGGCAGAGAACGGTAATTCGTCCGATAATCCGTCTGTGTATAAATACGGGCACGCAGACGAATCGTCCGTCCAGTCGAACTATTTAGATAGTTCGTCTTTGTAGACGAACGTCCGTGGATAATTTGTCTGGACGCATAATCTGTCTCTTTGGTCGTATTTATAAACAGACGAATCATCAGACGAACTATCCTAAATTGCCGAAGTTCCTGGCCCCAGACAGATGATCCTGATTTGACTGGACGGATGATCCGTCTATAGTATAAATCGAGCCAATATTCACGCGTGCCATCGCCACGGAACATTCAACATGATGAATAAAGAACCTTATTCGTATTCTCACGGTTGGACTGGAACGAAAATGCGTTGAAGGCTAATGTGGTCAAAATAATTTGCGTCTGAAAAGATTCCCCCGCACCAGCCTCTCCTTCATGCTCGTTTCCAGTGCAACCGTGAGAATACGAATAAGGCCTATTTTGTGCACGAGTGAATAGTTCCTCCAAGTGTGCGCGCGAGCAAAGCTATCAGCTTACAATACGAGGCAAATACGCATGCGTGTTACAAATATCTTCAAATCAACACTGCTAGCCGCCATTTTACGCGAAGTCACAAAGTTCATACAATTACGAAATTACTTCGTACCAACATAGCTTTTCGCTCAAGAACTGCCTGTTCTTGTACGCCTTTGATGTCATCAACTGCCAAACCAATCTACGAGTAACAAGCAGACAGACATCAAGTCAGATTCAACAAACAAATTATTTTGTTTATTTTGTTTTTTGTCTATCTATATTCATAAGAATAGGTCTCACTGTCTAAACCTCGTTTCCAGGATCTCTCAACGACAATGAAGACCCCGGGAACGAGATTGTCACTGTCTTTCTGGAAGAGACTGAGAAAAAAGCTCAAGCCGGGAAAGAGAGAACAGTGTATCAAAGAATGTGCTCGGAATTGGCATTAATCAGATGAAAGGAACATAAAATTCAATTCAATTGAAGCGTAAGGAATCCGGCAAAATTTACTTGGAAAAACAATTGCACTCAAAGCAAGAAGTTGAAGAGATCCCGGCCTTCAAATGGCGATTATCAAATCAAGGTAAGTCGAATCCCGAGTCAGTCATCGATGTAATTTCTTTCGAAGCAGGTTAAGGAAATTAATCGGAGACGTGAAGCCAGTCACTTACCCCAAGTTGAACTAAAGTGAGTTCATGTTAAAACTCACCAAGAGAAGTGACTAATTATGACAATTTTTTTTGTCGAGGAAATGACATCATTGGGAGCAATGCAAATCAGAAAATAATTGGGAATCTCACTAGTAGTGGGAGCTTGAGAGCTTAAACAGTCATCTGACACAAGTGAAAGGGCAAAGGGGAATCGGCGCAAAGAAATTTGAACGCCAAGGAAGGAGAAGGGCGCGCGCAGA
>NC_090871.1:2248315-2255815 GCF_036669935.1 Montipora foliosa
TGTTCCACGAGCCTGGCGTGTTCATTTAGCGACTAGATTCGATTTTCACGAAAAAAATTGTGCTTTTTTTGGGTCGATCGGAGTCCCTACGCTGGCTTCCGTCTCCTACCTTGTCACTATACTATGAAGGAAGGTGAACGGGGACCATTTTTCCCGAAACTTCCTGTACTTATTAAAGACAACAACAGCTCACCACATGGTAAGTTTCATCGATTTTTATTTCCATTTTCTTGCCAATTTCCAGACCTAAACTTCGCCTTATATGTCCTCTAAATTTACCTATGTGGCACACACAGTGAGCCTGGGTTACCTGTGGTGCTATCGGCGCCGAATATTCAACATGTTGAATATTTTTCTGCTCGAGTAAGCATTTCCCTCCAGTGTGCGTAAGTGAAAAGCTATCGCCTTAACATCTTCCACGAAGACGCATGTGTAGTACTAGTGTTGGAGATACGACGAGTGAATTTGGCGGCATGTACTTGGCACTTGGAGGAAACGTTCACTGCCGAAAATTATTCAACGTGTTGAATATTCGGCGCCGATGGCACGCGTGACGAGAAGCGCTGAAAACGCTCCCGCACACTGGGGGAACTTGCTCACGCCAACAGCCACGAACGAAACTTTACTAAGCTGATAGCTCCAGTGTGCGCCGGGCTTTAGCCAATAGTTGCTAATACCAATGAGGTACGAGAACAATCTCAAGATGCGAAGTTTGGAAATTTTGAAAACTCTAAGAGACAGTATACTTTTTTAATAATCTTTAGTTACAAATAAAGTATACAATACAAAGTTGTTTTAAGTTATTGTAAATAGAGGATACTACATGGCCTGCGCGGAGATACGAATTTTATCCTCGAGTGCTGATAGTATCTCTCGCTCGTTCGCTGCGAATTCGTATCTCAAAGCGACCATGTAATGTCCTGAAAATCCTAGTATTTCATCAGTATCTATATAATAATAGGTTTTCTTACCTGGGAGTTCAACAAGGTGTAAAACGAGAGCCCAAAAGCGATAATAAACAATAGGTAAATCAGGAAAAACTTCAGGAAGGTATACAAAATACTAGTAAACATGACAACATATATTCCAAGCTTAGGAAACTTTTGGATATACGAAACGAGTGACATCCAAGCCAAGAAGATGGATAAGGCCCCGATAGTTTGTTTTTCATTGCCACACCTGGGAAATAATGAAAAAAAAAAAGATCAAAAGATTTATTATTTCGATGGCGACTGGAGGATACTAGCAAAAAAAAACAACTGCTCCTTCGCTTAAGTCGAAATTAAAGTACGACCCTCCGATTACAAGCTTCGATGCTCTGATCGTCGAAATAGAGCGTTTTCACTTGCTTGACCAGCAGCAATATTGGATTACTGAAACAAACGAAAGTATTTCCATAAAAATAGAGTTTTAATTCCCGGAGGATTAGTTTGGTACACCATCATGACCGCCATTCCTTTGTTTTGTAACACCAACATGGTCGCTGTGACGTCATGTGAAAACGCTCTATATTTCTTGGTTACAATTCCTTTGATATCAAAATTTGCCAACCACGGAACAAAAAAAGTCATTGTTTCAACCGCCAATTAGGTTCTGGTTGGCATATTAATAACAATGGGTGACGTCACAAGAATTATCGCTATAGAGCATTCTCCTTGTAATAACAATAATAATAATAGAGCGGTTTTCAAATGAGTGTTGTAAAACCAAAACCAAAGTAATTACTTTGGCCAATCAAAAAGGACGGAAAAAATCCAGTAAACCAATCAAAACTCGAAGTAATTACACGTAGCCGACACAAAGCGCAGGAAAATGTGCACACGCGAGCCACGTTTAGTTTTGGTTTCACTTCTGATTGGTTGAAAAAGTGGCGCGAGAACTTTGAACCAATCACTGAGTGTAAATTCTCCCAGCGCTGGGAGACTAATTGGGAACACTGCTCATAGAAATCGAATCAATTTAATCCCAATAAACCGAAATCAAACTTGGGTTGTGAGGAGATAGAAAACTCGAGTGTGACGAGAAAAACCTCTCGGAGCAGAGAGAGAGAACCAACAAACTCAACCCACATATGACGCCGATCGATCTGAGAATCGAACCCAGGCCACACTGGTGGGAGGCAAGTGCTCTCACCACTGCGCCCACCAAAAATGATTGATTTTACGATCTCCTTCACTGCAAAATTGCTAGAAAAAACAGAAGACAGATTCATCAATTTTTCGGTGAGTGACAAAATGTACCAACCACTACACAGAACTCTTTGTTTCGGTTATATGTCCAGAAATGGAGGTGATTACACAGCCCGCCTCGATTATCTTTGCTATTAAATGGAGATTAAAAATGGCGTTTACGTGAAACAGCAAATGCGAAACGGCATGAGAATTATGTTATTGGAACTCGTCTCCCTCACTTTTGAAAAGTCACTTGATACCTGCAGCTGCTGCTAACACGCGAGAAATGAGCTCATATCAAACCAGTTTCTTCCATTTTTGGCAAAACGCAAATTTTAGTCCGACGTTTGCAGTCTGCCGTAGACGTGATGCTTAATCTCTCTGTATGAGGGTTGTGTATTTCTTTAATTTCTTCATTTAAACTCTTGAAATAAAATGATGATGCATGATGATGACTCAGTGTTAGTAACCAACACGAAGTGTCCCTTTGAGCCTAGGCATTTGCTAACGTTATTTATAAAATAATTAGGATAGTACGCGCACTCTCATTGATCAATAGCTGTTTTTAGATGAGAGTATGCAAGCACGGCTGTGACATCACACGAATTTGGATATGTGTTGTCAGACGCGCGTTTTGATTGGCTGGTAGGAAATATGAGCGTGTTTCAAGGAAATCTGTTTCAATCAAGATGTAAACAAAACCAGCATTTTCCTTCATTTGTCGAATTATCTTTGAGAATAATTTATAAAAGCAACAGAGGACTTTTTTGCGTGTTTACATAGCCTCATCTAAACACTTGGGACGTTGGGAGAATTCTCGACAGTTATGTAGTGCGTCTCGGGTTTGCATAACTGTCTTGAATTCTCCCAAC
The DNA here is from genome assembly GCF_036669935.1 of Montipora foliosa. NCBI lineage: Eukaryota > Metazoa > Cnidaria > Anthozoa > Scleractinia > Acroporidae > Montipora > Montipora foliosa. The sequence goes on from NC_090871.1 coordinate 2,251,359, forward strand.
TCCCCCTCGTGTTCAGATGACGCTATGGAAACACGGAAAACGTCCTCTATTATTCAATTTTTGCCGTGAGGGTAAACGCAGCTAATTATCTTACCTCAAGGACTCTCTTGGAGCCTAGGGAAAACTTCGTGACGTTTATATAATTGTCTGTATTTCCAGACGCCAGTGATATTGAAGTTGGGTAAAAGAGCAAGGGGACACTTTGTGAGACTTAATTACCACGCACTGAAAACCGCCGTCCATGTTATTCGCGCGGGGTCATATTGGCCATAGACAACAGATTTCGTACCCCGAGCCTCGAGTTGAAATGTTTGGGAACGAGTTTCGGTGGGCAAAAACAAAGGTTTTCGATCCCTCGGGACTCAACATGGCTGCAGTGTCATTAAGGCCCATTAGCTGCAATTCTGGACAGATGTGTGTTTCAGCAGCCAATAAGGAGGCTTTGTTTGGGAGATTTTTTATCTATAAAGAGACTTCAACGATAACTTTGACTTTCGACTTACGTATTCACAAGATCAACGTTAAACTCGTCTGCAACATACACAATGGCGAGAATATACACAGACCATTCCAGAAGGTTCTCCCAAACGAAGTACTGATTAAACTGGTAGAAAAGTTGAAATATCTGAAACATACAAGAAATACCACTAGAAAAAATAAGAACTTACAACTTGAAATTAGAGTACAATTAACATAATTCTCCTCTCGGTACACGCCTTTGGAAGAACTACGACGTTTACAGCAATTTCGTCCACTCAAGCCGCGGAGAAAAACGTTTGGGGAATGGGTTGGAACCAACAGACCTTGGTTGTTTACCATTTAGAAAAAAATTCCGGAAATTCCGGTTGGTTTGTCAATGGAACACGACTCTTTGGTTCGTTTCATTGGAACATTTCCAGGAGCAGCGGGACGTCTGAAAAGGTAGTCCTGTTTTCCCGTTGGAAACTTTCCGATGGAAATGTGTGTTCCATTTACAAGTTTTGAAAGGCCTTACCTCTTCCAGGCTATTCACGGCCACATTTTAAATTTTGGCGCGTAAAATCCCAATCACTGGGTGGCGAACGGACCTGAGTTAAATGGAACACGTTTTTCACCCGATTCCGGAATTTTTTTGTTAATGGTAAACAACCATTGTGTCCGGATATCGAGCCCTGAACACATAGAATTACACTATCTGGGAACATAGGTAAAAAGGAAACCTATGCAGGGGTGGGGAGAGTGCTCATATCACTGGCTCCCCCTGGGGTGGACCCATGGGTAGTTCAAGTGGTTCAGACGAGCTAGATGAATATGTGAAAACCGATTCGACAGCTACAACAACCTCTGTAAAACCTGCGAAAGCTCGCACAATGAATGACCAACCTCAAATGCAATGTGACACGATGCCAGGAAAAGTATTACAATGCGGCCAACATCGACCCACAAAACGAACTGAAAAGACGTTTTATCAACAGTGTGGGAAGGAATGCTCTCTGTTCCGTTGCACGGTCTATTTTCCGTCCAAAAAACTGTGTATGCAGTCAAGAAAATGAGGAAAAGACAAAATATAGAGAGTTTCCAATAGTAGATAATTCTTCCAAATTTCTGCCACTTGTAGTCCAGCAAGAAGGTGACCAGTGGATGGCTAAGCAACTGCTCTCGCTTGTGCTCTACCTGCAAATAACAAGGAACAGTAACGTGAAATTCGTGAGACAATTTTCTTACAACCTTGTTAAAACCAAATCACCGAGACGTTAAAGGAATTTTGAGCAGCGCAAATCGGAGCCGATATTTTTTTCCCCTTGCAACTCCGTAGTTCAAGTCCTTTGAAATGGGAAAGCAGAGCAAAAAAACAAAAAAAAAAACAAGCCCACACAACTCCAGTTGTTAAGTGGTTTGACTGGCTCGTTCTCCAGCAACGACTGCAGACACTGAAAATATGCTAGGGGAGGAGAACTGTATTTATGTCGACTAACCTGACCACTCCGCTTACTGAGGAGCTTCTCAGGGTCCATGACACAAATGAGGACAGTACACTGAACAATTTGCCTAAGGCAGTCCAGTCGGATACTTACAAGTACAAACCCAATAGAGAGTGGGGCTTACTTTAGGGGAGGAGGGGGGCTAAGCGAAACGCATTAATGGTAGCAAAAAGAAAAGAAGGGAGAAACACACTAGAGTTAAGGTTCCCTACTTTCTGTATTGGACCTGGGCAATGACTGTCTAATATGGAAACTTGAGCGATATTGTACAAGTTGCACAAGGTATTTGCAACATTTTCATTCACTTGCGGGAACCAAATCCGAACTTGCAGCACGTGTTTAAACTATACTGGATCAGTCCACATGAAGTGTTGCCGTTGTGAGTAATTAATACGGTCTATCATTTATTGATTTGCTTATAAAGAATAAGATGGTAGGATTGGGGGGGGGGGGGGGGAATTATTTGAGAGGGGAGTTAATAAAGGATTTACGGGAGATTATTTGGACCGATCATCACAACGAAGCCTAACTTAGAACGCGAGTTCTGTAGGGAAATTGAGTGTTGTAAGAAGCCTGACTTTTCGGGGGAGTCTCTCGACCGCCGGAAATACGTCTGCCTTCGCAGGCTACTTACAACACTGAATTTCCCTACAGAACTTTCTGAGTTGCTTTAAGTAGATAAATGCTCTTCTCCATCGCTTTTGCATTCTCGACACTGTCTCCGACAATGAACAGCCTTTATATACTAGGATTGAAAGTAACTTGGAAAGCCATTTCGTTAAAGGCGATGTGTCACGGCTTTGTGGTGTATTTTGTGTAGTTTTTCCAATTACTCGCCCCTTCCTGCTATGCAACTTAACGGCAATAAAAGCATCGTGACAAAAAAATATTTGTTGAGCACGTACGTAATTTAAGTTACATACAACAGACACAGACTTTGAAAAACTGATAGGCTTAACAGTTTTCAATTTGCAATCCATTCTAATTGTTTTCAATTTTGCTCATCCCTGCCTCCTTTTGTATTTGCTGTTTTAACCAAACCTTCCTTCAGTATTTTAAGTAGTTATTTAGGTTTTGCCAGAACCCAGTCGCTGAAATTGGCCGACTGTCTCTCGTAACAAAGCCCCTTTAACTACAAGCTAAGCTCAGTATTAAGAGCCGACCGTTTGTGTTTGATGTAAGAAAAATCACCACAATGAGTTAAGGAACATTAAAACGGGAACACAGGCCTGAACAAGATTTGTGAATACGCAATACGACTTCAGCGGCAACGGTCTACTGCCGAGGCAAAACGCCATCTGGAAGCTGGTCGAGCAAACCTTTTCACGTCAGAATTTGCTATGATATAACTTTGGCAAAAAGCTTTGAGTCTGCTTTTAGAGTTGAGGATCCCTTGCTGGCAGAGGTGTCTTTTCTTTTGCGTTCGCTGGGCTGCCGAGTACGGGAAAAGACACCTCTGCTATGGGTCGAAACGCACTGTGATGAGCATGCGTGGCTGTTACTTAGCGAACGAATTGTGTGGGCTCGCTTAAGAACAGCGGAATTACTATAAAGGGAGGCGCGGACACAGCGGGCTCAAATCGCAGTCAGCAAACATATCATGGGGAATGCAGTTTAAAGAGTGACGTCCAAGGTTGTGGATGGCGGTTGGATCAAAGTGAGTTTCGACCAATGGCAGAGGTGTCTTTTCCCGCACTCGTCAGCCCAGTGAACCCAAAAAGAAGAGAGACCTCTGCTAGCAGGGAAAGTTGAGGGATACATCAGGGCTACATGTTTGCGGTCACATTTCGTTAATTTTCCATAACTTTGTCTGTAAATTCCACACAGTGAACAATTTTATCGGCAAATGTGCGGAAAATTAAAAAAAAAAAAAAAAAACCACGTCACTGCTTTTCAGCACAGCTATGTCCCTCGACTTCAAAAAGAGAAATGCATGTAACTATGCACTTGACCATTAAAACGTCTGTGCAGATTCCAATGATAAATAATGTTATTTAACGGCGAAATCTTTGAACACAGTCGCTGTATTTTTCGGCTGGTTTCTTCAAACTGACTTACCATGATAATAAGAGGATGATTATGCTTTTTCTCAAGTTGTGTAACAGCCTCCTCTTCTGTAGGTTTCCCTCCGATTCTTTGAAATTCTTCGTCTTCTGGAATATCCTCCATAGAAAAATTTGTCACACTCGAACTGTCCCAGTTTGCGCCATCAGCACTATCTGACCAATCCAAATACACATCCTCCAAAAATTCAAAATCTAAAGTTATTTCATAATCCGGATCTTCAGCGCGGCGGCCTTTTTCTTTCATAGACTGGTTGAATACCATTTCTGCCACTTCTGCAACGCCAAGAACAAAAACATTTTAATCAAAGATAATATTAAACTTTCAAAACATCACAAGTGAACATAGAGCGAGTTGCAATCGAGTGTGGTAAAAGAAGGACCAAAGTAATTACTTTGGCCAATCAAAAAGGACGGAGACAATCCGGTAAAC
>NC_090871.1:2263315-2268315 GCF_036669935.1 Montipora foliosa
ATAATAATAATAATAATAATAATAATAATAATAATGATGATAATGATAATGATAATGATAATGATAATAATAATAATAATAATAATAATAATAATAATAACAACAATATTAATCACAAAGGGACGAGTAAAATCCATTATTGATTTTACTCGCCCCTTTGTGATTACCGTTATTCAATACTTACTTGCGGCCATGATCTATGGCTAAGTCAAGACAATTTCTTCCTGTGTGATCCGTAAGTGTTATATCAGCTCCTTTTGACAGTAGAAGCGAGACAACTTCTGAATGACCCTCCTTGGCAGCCAAATGCAGTGGAGTTGTCTGTTAACAAAATTAAAATACCCCCTTTCTTAAATTTTGAGGTGAAACAAAGGTAATGCATACACCTTATTCAAAAATGGCCGCCATTTTAGTATTCTGTTGTTTGATTGCAAATTGGCCCTTTTGGCCTCGTTCAAGGTTAAATATTCCTTTGAATTTTACGTTTGAAAGTGAGGCCAAAAGGGCCAATTTGCAAGTAAACAAAAGAATAATAAAATGGCGGCTATTCTGGAATAAGTAATGTAATGTATGTGTCTTGATGATGGACAGTGGACAGTTCACATCATCATCATCAGCATCATTATTAATATTATAGCAGCCGTTTTTGTTTTTGTTGGGCTCAGTAACCTGGCCAGTGGACGACAATGAGGATAGACATGACTTTGTCATTTATATTATTATAACCTTTTGTTATGCTTATGTCAATCAATGGTTTCTTATGCAAACTAGACGCTTTATAAGCGTACACTGGGTTGCCTGTGGTACGACGGGAATGAGTTGGGTGGTCTTGGGTGGTATTAAACTGTTGCCTTCCAGGCAATTTTTTTTCAAGTCGGGGGTCATTAAGACCATTTAAGGGGTCACCCAGAAGTCGTACCAGCTGAGGCCCTTTGGCTCACACGTTCATACGACGAAACAAATCCTTTTCCGAGTTTAAAATCTGGTTACCGGCCTATTAATCATTTGTTAGAAAGAAGAAATTCCTGTCATCTTTAGAAAAAAAGGAAAGCGTTGCTTACGTGTGGTACCGAAGTAACACAGCGCTTTATTCCATATTGTCAACTGAGCTGCGTTTTGTCTTCCAGGAGATTCAAGTCGTCCTTGCGTAAAATTTAGCTCTAACACACTGCTCGATATTGTTTTGGTATTGTATATTGTAGTGCCATGGTAGACGTCTTAGTTAAATAGCCCCCTGAGAAGACATGTGGTTACTAGCAAAGTACTGAACCCAGAGAGATTGAAGAAAATAAAAGGGAAACGAGAAACATTGGCTGCTCGACTGACATGTTGATCATTTTCAAGTTCCCTCACAACTTCTTTTCACCACAAGTTCAAGCGAGCACTCTGAGCATCTGATAGCTTTGTAATTCAAAAGTTCACCCTTATTAATATCATTGCAGCTGTTGTTATTGTTGTTGTTGTTGTTGTTGTTGTTGTTGTTGGGCTCAGTAACCTGGCCAGTGGATGACAGTGAGGATATACATGACTTCGTCATTTACATTATTACAACCTTTGCTGCGCTTATGTTAATCAATGGGTTATAATGCAAACTACAGTGTACAATCGTAGACCAACTGAATACAGACTACGGACTTTTTTCATGTTTCGAGCTTTAAAAAGGTCTAGTGGTTAGGGCGTTGGGTTGGCATGTGGTTGCTAAAGTCGCGTGCAAGCCAGGTAGCCTGAAGCAACTGGGAGAATTACAACTCCCCCTTCCCCTCCCCCAGATGGGATCCCAGTCCATCACAGGTTTACCCCCAACAGTAGGGAGCTTAAGATCTACGACGACGACGTCGACGAAAACGCCACAAAACAATGATATCATTGGTTAAAAGAGCATAAATAATCGTGCTGCACGTGCGGCACGGATTTAGCTCATATTTTTGCGGTTCTCTGCATGGCGACGACGTGAAATCACTAAATTTTACGTTTTGACGACAACGTGAGCATGTAACAGAGAATGTTTCATTCTCTACTTTCAGTCAGAAACCGCTCGTATCAATTTATTTTTAGGATACTTCGCCCACATTGTATGACGTGAACGAGATGGAACTAGACCCTCCGTGAGGGTACACTGGGTTGCCTGTGGTATGTGCACCGTTCCAGACAATTTTTTTCAAGTTGGGGGGTCATTAAGACCATTTAAGGGGTCACCCAGAAGTCATACCAGCAGAGGCCCTTTGGCTCACAGGTCCTCACACGTTCGTACGACGAAACAGATCTGTCCTTGCGTAATATGTAGCTCTAAAAGTGCACGATACTGTTTTGGTATTGTTTATCATTGTAGTGGCAAGGTAGAAGTCTTGGGTAAATAGCCTGAGAAGACACGTGGTTCCTCGCAAAGTACTGAACCCAGAAAGATTGAAGAAAATAAATGGGAAGTGAGAAACATTGGCTTCTGATAATTTTCAAGCTCCCTCACAACTTCTTTTCACCACAAGTTTAAGCGTGCCCTCTGAGCATCTGACAGCTTTGTAATACTACAGTTTACTAAAGTTAATCCTTCTCCAGCGGGGTTAGTGTATGGATGGGTGACCTAAAACATATACCCCTTCGCAAAACAGAAGCATTGGACCAAAAATACTATTAACGCTAACAAATGCGAACTCAGCAAGGTACAGATTTTGTTAGCTTGCTTTATGCAAAAACAAATTTTGATGCAAAAGTAAATAAATATTGATACAGACTTTTTAGAAAGAGCAGAAGGAAGTTTCCAGGACGGTCGCTCGAGAATAACATATTTACGACATGAAAACAATATTAATTTTGAACCGTGAATATAGAATATAAAAAGTTACGATCAGCGACAAACATTTTGGGAGATTTTTGCTACGTTCAATTTTGTTATTGTACGTTTTGGCTTCACAAATAAATCGCAAAATCGAAAGTGACATCGCCGGAATTAAGTTACCGCGGCATGTTTACTTGCCAAACAGTGAAGCATCTGTGTCAAATGATGGCAAGATACCGGGTTTTCGTAAGTTTCTTTTTCTGTCAAGTGTTATAAAGTTTGACAATAAATGAGCGAATTCAAAACAAAGATCACAATCGCCCATCATTGTTTCTGCAAAGTCAAAAATTTATTTATCACCAGGTAATTATAATTCCATCATTTTGGAAATAGCAGCTACTTTATTATTCACCGGCGTCACAATTTTTTTCTGAAACTCAAGCACGCTTCCAAACAGACCTTTTTATTTTCATGAAACCTTTCCTGCTTACAGAGCAATACTAAAAATATCCTCCCGTATCACGTTTCAACCTTAAAGACCCATTATCACTTACCATGATGCACCACGATTTGTTTATTATGAAATACAAAGCAGTCACCCACTACCCTCTTTAGCGATCCACATTTTTGGCTCTTTTCAGAGGGTTTCAATTTTATTTTGAGAGGAGAAATTTTTGGAAAACTGAACAAAAACAGTCAGTGAGAAAGGGGAAGGTTTGTGTGTACATTTTATTTACTGAACTCGACTCGATCCGCGCAACAATCGCAGCGGAGTCTTCTTTGAGAAACTGATGTACCGAAAACAAAACAGGGTTTCTTTTCCAGATCTCGTCAAAGCAAGAACGATCCAGTTCAAGCGATCCAACTAATTGATGTATTGCGTTAATGATGTTCAAAAATGCCAACTTGCTGGTCACTTCGATTCAGAAGATGTGGATTTTATCATTGACTGAATCAAATTATCAAATTATGCTTTCACATCTCAACCGAAAAGTCACGGTGAAACGGGCAGGTTTGTGCTGATTTTATTTACTAACTTAATTTGATCAACGGTCGTAGCGGAGTCATTCTTTGAGAAACTGACTTACCGAAAACAAAACAGTGTTTATCTTACAGACATTGTCAGAGCAAGAACTTTCTTGTTCAAGCGATCCAAGTAATTGATGTACGGTATTGCGTTGATGATCTTCAAAAAATTGCCAACTTGTTAGTCATTTCCATTCTATGATTTTATCATTGACCGGATCAAATTATGCTTTCAAATCTGAAACGAACAGTCACGGTGAAACGGGCAGGTTTGTGTGTAGATTTTATTTACTAAGTAATTTGACCATCGCCCGCAGTGGAATCTGTTTCGAGTAATTGATCTAACGGACATTGTTCAATTGCGCGTACAGAATTCTTTACTACTTTGTCAAAGCCAGAACAAACTTCGAATATTTTTTCAGCAACAAAGACATTAAATGTACAGTTAGTGAAGTCTGTTATTTGTTTAAATCGCTGTCGCGAAGCGAGCCGTGCGAGGACACAAAATAATTTGTCCATTCACGCAATGAGATGTACTCCAGGGTGCATTCCGCATAGACCCCACGCCGAAGGTACGCCGAGGGCTTTTAAAATGTACGCCGAATAGGCCACAAGTCTACGCCATTGGTAGCACACTACGCCAAATATTGCCTTTATCACTCGCTTCAGTACGCCGACATTTTGTTGATCGCACGCCGGTACGCCGCAAAATTTTAAAACCCACGCCGAAGATCTTCGGCGTACCCTAAACTAAATGCACCCTGGGATGTACTAGATAACTGGCTAGACGATGTCGGAACTTCTTGGTCCATAAAATTTGAAGACGACTGCAGTGCATCACGTCGCCTCTTCTTGGAAATGCCATCCTGCGGAGCCGAAAAGGAGGTTTCACGATGAAGGAGAAACTCCGCAAACTCTCTGTGAGTATTGCTGCCGTATCCTGTAAGACTGATTCTCGCAACCAAACCTTGACCAATTCTTCTTTCCGCTCGGTCGCGGCATTACTCGATTACTATTATCAAAGAAAATGTCAACTTATCAGAAGAGAATTGTGGAGTTTGGAAACACTTAAACACGACGTAGAACCAACAATAATCAACACGATGGACACGGATTTTCTTTCCAATCAATAATTCGCGCATAATGGCGGTTTCGTGGTCCACGATTCGGTTGTTTGCCGCGGTGCATCACGGTAAGTGAT
>NC_090871.1:2273315-2275815 GCF_036669935.1 Montipora foliosa
TGCATAAAGGTAAGCAATTTTCCGAATTTAATGACCAACCAGATAAGAATGGTGCTTACCATTAACTAGACGGCATTTACTCGATCTTGTGAGAAAGGACCTGGAAACGGAATGATCTCGCAAATGGTAAGGGCATTTCACGAATTCCATTCCGGAAGTTCTGAAAAGATTTTCCAGAAAATTGATTTTCCATTTGACCTCAAACCGAAATTTCCAGACTTTTTGGCTAAATGGTAAGCACCCTTTGACTCGCAGTTGTTTCGAAAAAGAGGTAATTTACTCATGAGCACGAGCTTCTTGTTTTCAATGCGTGGGACAAGATGCTTCCTGCATGTTGGTCAAATCTTGTATGATCATACAGGTGTAACAGAAAATCAAAGTAAGCACCATGACGCTTCAAAAATCGATTGCATTAATCACAGAATCTCCTAAGAATATGTATTTACATGGCTTCTCATTTATTTTTATAGGGTTTTTCTGCCGAAACAATGCCACTCAGTTTGTTAAAATTGTGATTTGGCTACAATTGTTCTTGATACTTTTGAAGAAAAAAAGTCACCTAAACTCCCGTCGGCTTCCATTGATACCAGCCTCGTAGCTGAAGGAACTACCGACATATATGCATTAAATTAAGTTACTTTACCTTTACCTCTCGGCTTTAAGCTAAACCCCCTTTTCAAAAACTAATTTGAAAGATTCAAGACTAGTCCAGATTTCCGAAAAAATAGCTCGGCAAACAATTATGGTATTCACGTTTGAGTTGGTGAAAGTGTTAGACAAAGTGCCTTGCTGTGTGGTGACTTGGAAATATTCACAGCTATTCACCCCCAGCTCAGGGAATTATATAGATAATTAGTTGCCCTGATTCAGTAACGGAATGGAACAATCAAGAATGTACTAGCCGTTCTCTAGAACATTGTTTTGAGTTTTCAGGTATCACATCCTAAGTGAGACAACTGATCATATTTCTTATTATTTATTTCCCAACATGACCAATATTCAGCTATTTTACAATAGGAACAAAGATCTTTTCTATCTTTCTGACCAAAAACAATGTAAAAGTTAAAAAACCAACCTCCACAATTAATGCATGGCCATTCATTGCCGCAATATGAAGAGGAGTGTTTTCATTAAGATCACTTTCATCAACAAGCTGTTTGGCATCTTGATGTTGAAGGATTTCCTGTAAATGAGTGATGTGATAATTAACAATAATATTATTCCATGAGTGCGCGTTGGATATGAGATGATAGATAGCCAACGAGGCGCGTAGCGCCGAGTTGGCTATAATCATCTCATATCCAACAAGCGCGGTGGAATAATTGTTTTATTAAAAACGGCCCCCAAAATATAAAAACCTAGACTACAATAAAAATAAAAAGGCCCAAAAAATCACGCATATGCTTGCCGTGTTTGTAGATCATGGTATAATGGCTCATAACCCATGATGGCTTAGCCAATCAAAACTCTCGAATTGCATTATCCAATGATCCAGTTTTTAATAATAGTCAATACCTTTGTAGATATTCCAAATTCCGATGAGGCAGTGCGGCCTACTGGTTAGGGCGCTTACCTCGAGATCTCAAGATCACTGGTTGAATTTGTTCCTAGTAACACCTTGGTTCATCTTCTCAGCTGCACTTGTAAATAGCCAACTGGTTTGCCTCTCCGGCCAGTTGAGATTCTTAACAGTAACTGTTGTTGAAGAGTTGTTCTGTTCTGTCGTTTCGTTGATTGGGTTTTACTGGCCATAAAAAGCCCCTATGGGGAATGGTCAATTAAGGCTACGTTTACACTAGGGGAAATGTTTCCGGATTTGTTAATGTTTTCGGATTCATCAAAACTGGAGTATTCGGATACTTGGATGTTTGAACTTAAAAGATTCTTCGGATTCGACCGTTTACACTAAATCGACGAATCCGGTATCAGTGCTACCTGGGCACCAGGTTAGCGCATACGCACGGTTACTTAGCGCTGTGTTTCATCACTCAAAATGGCTCCCAAACCTAAGAAAGCACGTAGAGAGTCCGAAAATTCAGAGGTATTAAACTGGACTGATAACGAGGTGGGAAGTCAATAGTAAAGTTAGCGCTCCAGTTTGTAAGGCAACCATCAGTCAAAGTACTTGACAAAAATTTGATAAATGTGTTTCCCAGTAGCCTCATTGACTGCTGCTCCATAACCAGGAGCATGATGAGGTGGTTGAAACTCTCTTTCATATCTGCACACTTCTCTTATTGTTTCTTCAGTCATTGTCTCTCCATAGAACTCACAGTAAACAGGCGAAAATAACATTAGGAAGGTCATTGAACGACACATCTAAGGGTCGTCTCAGGATCCCCCATCTTCCTTTTAATCTACTAAAGGAACATTCAATCACCATTCTTGATGAAGATAGTCTGTACTCAAAAAATGGCTCAGCTGGAGTGTTGCCACCATTAGAGAATTCCTTCATCAGATATGGTAATAGAGGATAGGCTGGATCCCCTAATATGCAGAC
>NC_090871.1:2280815-2293315 GCF_036669935.1 Montipora foliosa
AACGGAGGTCTCGTTTGCAACATTTTTTACTTGAGGACCACCACTGAAGCTCGGTTAGTAGGCCACTGAGTTTGTCCTTAGGTAAGGAGGTTTCCATAGCAGTGGTGTCAATACGGATGCCCAGGAACACTAACTGAGTGGCAGGACTTTCCAATTTGTCGGGAGCCAGAGGAATGAAGCTATACGCTTGGTGGACTGGACATTTCACACACGCATCGTCTAGGTAATGCATTAAGTCCGGAATTTCATGCTGTCTCTTCAAGACCCATTCAAATGCGTCAGCTAGGCTGTTAAAGAGGTATGGGGATGAGGGCAAGCCAAAGGGGAGGCGAAGGTCAACATAAAATTTACCCTGCCAGTGAATTCCAAGGAGCTCTCGGTCCTCAATTCGAACTGGACAAAGGTGAAAGGCATGTTTGATGTCTAACTTGGCCATGAGTGCATTTGGGCCATGACAGGCCACAAGCGCTAGCGCCTGGTCCAATGTGGCATAATGCAGAGTGAAAGTCTGTCTTTGAAACACGGTCATTAATTGATGAGCCGTGACGAGATGAGAGGTCCATGATAATGCGCCAAGTCCCATCCTTCTTAGGTAGCACAACAAGGGGGGAGCATTGAAGATTGGGAATGGGAGGAGAAGTAAATGATCCAGCAGTATGGCCACGAGAAACTTCCTTGGCTAGGGCCCCCGAGACAGCATCAGGATGTTTACAACGTGTAAATTTGATGACTTTTGGCACAATGCTAGTAAAATTATCGACTTTCTACGTGCCCAAGGTTGGGGGGCGAGTGACCTTTGGAAGTGGGAGAAATTCGGCTAAATTCTGGAGGCACTCGGTTGTGTGCGGTCTTGGAAGTTGCACGCCTTGTCTATTTATATTGTATGTGGCGACGCGTGGGATCTGAAGAGGAAATCGACGCGTCCCAAAAACCCATCAAACCACTCAGGACAACGCAGAAAATAGTAGGTGAGTGAACTTCATTTATCTGACTGTCCATAAAATGAATTTGCCAAAAGAAAGATCGCGATTTGAATTTTTTTATGGAACATTTTCCTCGATCAGTTGAATTGGCCGTTACAACTGTCTCAAAATAATGTGACGTCATGCACTCTCACATTCTTAGGGTGGTCTGCCTGTGGTTTTAGCCATTTTTCAATTTTAGAATAAGCGAAAAAAGTTGAGTTTCAAGCAATCATTGTAATAGGGTTTAGATTCTCATACATAACAAACAGACCATTTAAAAGTTCTGTTATCAGAAATTTAATGGTTACCTGCTCCTTTTTTAGTCAAGTTGCTCTTTCTTTCTGGTTGCGAATTTGCCGAAGCACTGCAAGGTGTATGTTTTCACGGCCATTTCAGGGTCATGAACGGTGCATTTAGTGGGCTTTTGGGTTTTATCTTTGTAGAGATCTGCGCGATATGCTACATGATACTTCCAAGTGTAACTTTGGTAGAGATCCATGGATGTTCCTCTACAAGGTATACTTCATTTCACTCCCCACCACGTCTTTGCAATCCCCTGCCAGCCACAAGATGCTAGGGCTAATATTTTTTTAAGGAAAGCTAAATGCCAGAAAATCATGAGTTCTGGCGGATTAAAGGTTATCCGGCATTGTAGTTTTTTCTTGAGCATTGCGAAACAAAGCCATCTCCCGATGCACTTTGTCTTTGCCAACTGACTGCATCTCCACACAGGTTTTGGACATTTTACAGACAATGAAAGCATTTACCTCTCGGGATCGGATATACTGATGGAGAGAAGACACTAGTTTGCTTCAAAAGAAAGGAACCGTGAAACGATTTCAATTGCAATGAACTCGTCCATTAAAGTTTCCCATGAAGGATCCAACAATCAGACTGGAAGCGTGGTACACTCCATGCAATGAACTTATAAGTGTGCCGCACGGAGCATGAAGGAAAAGCAGGTCACAGATCACAGAAATACTGGATGGACCTAAAACTATGCATAATTAAATCATTCCGAACTGATGCCGAAGTTTCTAGGATTGCTCTGACCTGGTTGAAACTCGGGATTGGTAACCTCCACATTACGGTTTCAAGTTCGTGTTCAAAGTTACAGCGGGTCAGGCGGGATTTCGTGCCTGTGGTAACTAGATTGCGTGCCAATGCCAACAATATCGGAGAATTCCTTGGGAGAGCTTCGAGCTGAGCAACAGACATGGATCCAGCATCCAGGCCAGTGGATTGGTTTCAGCAAGCGACTGAACGAGGCATAATGATCAAGAAACTAAACAATAACTCGTCCAAAGAAAGCCTACAAGACACAGTAGCATGTGCGCGAAGTGGCAACAACTGAGCATTCAATATAGTCAATCTGATAAGAGCATAGCATGACATAAATTACAAACTCGTAACAATGCTGGCGTGTCCTCTGTATAAAAAAAGGTATGTCCATCAAGGTATGCAGATTGCATTGATTTATAAATAAAAGAGTCTTTATCATGGTCATTGCAACACACTGTTCTATTAGATCAGAACCATATGGTCTCTTCAGGGTGAGACGAAAATGAAAAGATGAGGTTGCCCATCGGGCAAGCTGTTACTTGAGGTTACTAGCCCGAAGGTCTGACGAGCTAGCCCGACATTAAATTGTTCATAAAGAATAATCAGATGTATTTAAGGACGGTGCCTACTATTTAAGGGTATTTTTGCCCCGTTTCATGATTATGCAGGAAATGTAGATCTTAACAAGTGTTATGGAAATCCAAAAAGAAAATTGGGGGTAAGCATCCATTTTTCAAAGATAATTAATGAATAATATTTGTAAAAAGCTTTAAAATACAAAGCAATGTATGGCGTTTTTTTCTCAAACTGAATCTTAATTATTTCTCAAAAATGCCTGGTTACCCGCAATTTTCTTTTTGGATACCAAGAGTATTTACTAAGATCTACTTTTTCCGGATAGTTTTAAGTCGCGCAATAACATCCCTGTATTAGTAAGCATCAACGGTAGGAAACCAGATTATCTCGAGATGCGCAGAATGTATGCGCAATAACAATAGTTTCCCAACGAAACGCACCTAAATTTCCGAGAAAATCCACTACACCGTGACTTGGCTGGAATTTAATTAGACTGATTGTCTCGCACTGCACGCTGTCAGTCGGCAAAGATTGTCATTTCAAAAATATATTTCGGTCGCTATGTAAGGAGAAAAAGTCATGACGTTATTTACGGACGCAACTAAAATGCGGCGCAAAACGTTGTCACGCTACGATAATTTGGCCTCATAACGTTATCATTTTCTCTCAGGAGCTTCTGCTACACACTTTGTGGTATAAAAGCTCAATTTATCATCAGAAAAGAGAAACCAACGGTGCTTGCCCGTCGGGCAAGCTACGATAAGAAAACGCTAGCCCGACAAGTCATTCCAGTAGCCCCGGGCTATCGGACAGCACTTTCGTCGCGCCCTGTCTCTTGCTGAGTCGATACACAGATGTAAAAGTGCTCTAAGTAGTTAACTCGATTTTACAAGTAAATTGGCCTTACACATACTTTTTTCTTGAACTTCTCAAAATTTTCAATTTTTGTCCACATAATTATTAACAGCGAATTGAAATAAAAGAAACTGGACGAAGATTCGTAAGTAGACAAGTGATGGGCGAAAGGAAGATATAGGTCAAGTCCATATTATTGGAATCCTTCACTTTACAAAAAAGAACAGCTTTTAGCAACACTGTTTATACCTTTTAAATGATTAAAGCCAACTTACATTTCTAAAAAAAACGCTTTACATGTATCCCTAGATTCAACTGTGTTTAATTCCTAGGCAATCTGTTGCAACAAAAAAGTCAGACCAACAATGTTGCAGGAGCAGCAGTAACAACTTATTGCGATTGTACAATTCAGTAAAAAATATTTGTACTGTAACTACATGTCAAGTCCCAACACTTTTCAGGTAGAATTTTGTAGTTTTCAGTGGGATCGGTTTGTTTTGGAACCTGCTCTCCCACTTTGAGAGGGCTGGTGATGGTTTGCTTGGACAAAGTCCTACAGCCTTCAGTCCTGCAGATGTGGCAATGGGATTGGGGGTGATACATGTACAAGGGTGAGTCAGTATTAAGCAAGAGGAAGATGGGAAGGAAACTGGACAGGTGGGTAGTTTGATAAAAGTGGGAAGGAAAATTATTAGGAAAGGAGAAGGTACATGTACATGTAGATGGGTCAGGGTTATGAAGGACAGATGGAAAAAGATAGGCAGTTACTTACTTCTCCAGGAGGAATGACACCATCCTTGTTTTGTTGTATGCCGCAGCTTTATGTAGCGGCGTTTCATGGTAGATATTTCTTGCCTCAATCTTGGCATTGTGTTCAGTTAAACACTTTGCAATTTCAACATGACCATTGATCGCTGCAATGTGTAAGGGGTGAGCAAGGTTCCCCCTTCTATCTCGTACTTTGGCTCCTTTTTGCAAACAAAGCTGCACTACATCCAAATATCCACCTTCCACAGCAGCATGGAGTGCTGTTTCTCCTTCTCTGTTTCTGTCGTCCAGCATTTCAGTCACATCAAAACCACATGGTGAATTTTCCACATGCTGAAGTAACACTTTTACAGTGTCAATTTTGCCATCACTGCAGGCAAAATGAATGGGAGTCATCTTTTCACTGTCTTTTGCTCTCACATCTGCACCAGCATCAAGTAATGCTTTTACAACCTCTGCAACACCTTCAGTGGCAGCACAATGAAGTGGGGTGCTTCCACTTGCATCTAATTCCTGTTTGTCATTCAAATATTAATAAATGCAAATAAATACATGACTCTTTTAGTAACCTTAGCTAGTTTAAGGGTCATACTTGAGGCCCATCCTCTTTTCGGTTCAATTTTTACAAATGCCACATCTAGATTCTAAGTCAATTTAAACACAATTATTCAGAATTTTAAGGGGACCTCCCAAATGAATGAATTTTCAATGAAAGGAGATCACATCATATTCAATAAATCCAGAATAGGACCAATGATATTTTGAAAGTAGTCAATTAAACACTGACCCCCAGTCCATGGACTACCCCGATAAACTACCCAAACGGACTACCCTAAAATAGACTAACTCTAACAAGTACTATTTCGAAGGAGTACTATTGAAAGAATTGAATTGATTACATAATGACATTGCATGTACCTTTGTCTGCACGGCCACATGCAACTTAATTTAGGGATTGTGCTGGTTTCACTTCACTTACATGAAGTAATCGGCCATCACAACAATATTATCGAAAGCTAACCTTTTTAAAGTGGGTACTTAGACTTAAATACTGTTGACCAACACCATTTAAAATGGATGTTCAGGCTTAGCACTAATATTGACACTGCTTACGACCAATAGTACTCACTTGAAATAGTATATTTGGGTAGACCATGGACTAGGGGTCGGTGTTTTTAACTCTACCCGCTATAAGTCAAGTCATGCCGATCCCTAAGATGGGGCTACGAAATTTAGCCTCATTGCCTTGGAACTGGCAGCTAAGTGAAGCAGCACTCAAAACATTGAAAGAAGGTTTGAATAAAACATCAAATATTCAAATATAAAAGGAGGCAGGGACGGGCAATAACGAAGAAGATTACACTGGATCAGAATTTGGTTTTTGAAAACTGTTCAGCCTAATGTCAGTTTTTCAAAGTTTATGTTATGTTGTTTGTAATTTAGCTCATGTATGCTTGAGTCTGGCATTTAAGTCTAAGCACCCATTTCAAATGGCAAAGATAAACGGTATTTAACTCGAAGCATCCATTTTAAAACGGTAAGTTTTCAATAACTGCGTGGCTCACAGATTGATTCACATGGCTTGCACGTTTAGTTGCATGGCTCGCATGTTAACTCAAGTGACTTGCATGGCTCACTGGCTCTCATATTGTACAACCTCTCACAAAACAACTCACATCAACTTTTATTTCTTTACACTGCAGCAGCTCTATCACAGCAGTTAAATTGCCTTTTGATGCTGCATGGTGAAGAGGTGTCATGCCATAGTTGTCCCTGACATTTACATCACTTCCTTGTTCGACAAGGTAAACAATGAGCGACTCAGAAGACTCTTCTGTCGGGATCTAGAAATAAGTGAACAAAAAGCAGGGAACATTCACATTAGACACAGAAGAACTTAATTTTAAAGCACAAGGCACTGCATGATTTTGGCCATCTAAACTGGAGGCTCATCTTTCATAATATCGGATCCAAAATAGTTATGGTGTCCATAAAACAAAGAACAAAACCAATATAGCAATACCCAATAAGAAATTCCTAATCGCAATAACTGTTACAACGGTTCTTTTGTTTTGCGCCACTTTAGTCTGGTATATGAAAATTTACCAAAAATAGCCATAGCAGTTAGAAACTATTAGTTCAACTATTATTGACCACTGAGACTTAAAGACTAACTAAAGACTTTATTTTAGTGCATACACACTTTTACAACTAGTTTTCAGGTACACCACCGTAAAAACTTCTATCAGTAGTTCCTCATACTGGGTGGACTTATCCCTAAACACAAAGTGTACGTAGCACTCGCTTGTCAGCTACTTGCTTACAACAGAAATGCCGATCGATGTGTCTGAGCAATAACTAACATGCCGCAGAATAAAACCACCATACATGTACTATAGATGACTCTTATTCTTACAAAAGGTCTTAATTTTTGCATTTAAGTACAATAATTTGCTGACTCACTTTCCCACAAATTTCATTTACATGGAATGCCACTTTCATATCACTTTCATGTACACTGTATGGGGCTTGATTTATCATTCTTTTGTATTAATGTTAATAAGACTTGCTGGCCTCACTGTGGTTCATATATTCCTTTGATTTATATTGAATTATATTCCTTTTCCTTTATTTGATTTGTTCATTTTTTTTCTTTTGACCCATGTTAATAAGACTTGCTGGCCTCATTGTGGTTCATATATACATTCCTTTGAATTTTGAATATCACAGAGGGGCTAGAATAAAAAGACTTTCATTAGCATTAAAACAAATGAACATTTTATTTGACTAGTATTTTATGAAAAAGGTCTACGACATGTGCTCATGGATGTTTAGAAAACACAGTGGACTTGAATTTGAAGGTATCATTAATCCGATTGGTACAAAGGGTAAGACTTGTACTTTGAGCATTCCCATGCAACGATACCATCCTAACATATCATATCATATCATATATCTTTATTTACCCTCGGATTTTTAGAGTAGCTTGGTGTAGCTAATTATGTCTCCGAGCATTTACCCTCCAAACCATGATACATCACAGAAGATAGACCACAACACCGGGAACTACATGCCCTACTCTTTGCGACAAGTGTGCAGGTTCTTTTACGTCCCACAGGATTATGAACATTGAAGGGTTGTGAGACGGGACCTCCGGCTTATCGTCCTTATCCGAGAAGACTAGAGAGTTTAACCATTTGAAGATGTAATTACAAAGTCAGCACTAACCACTTATTCCAACTGCCAGTCAGCATGATAACAATAATTTTTCCCAGCATGGAGTCATTTCTTCATTTTTTGGTCACCTTTCCCACATTAATTTATTATATAAACACCAAAGAAATAACAAGTGAGCTTTCGCGTGAAAACATGATATCTTCATGCATAGATAGATAGTTCATGCTATTTTCACATGTGAAAGATCACTGTTCCTATGGTTACATGTGAAAATTGCTCCTTTGGATGCCTTCGTGAAATGATTTAGTATTAATTTTTCATTGGTGTTTATATAATAAAATGAAAGTTACATGGCCGCGCAGAGATACAAAATTTCTTTTTGAGTGTTGAAAAATGTGAAATGTGAAATGTTTTTCATATTTTTTTTCTTACCTGAAAAATACAGTGTAGCCTTGCTAATCAAGGCGGGAAGGAAAACTAAAAAATTACTGACAATAATAGGCATTGAGACAGCAATACAGAGAACAGATACATCAATATCAACATATTAGATTAAAATGATAGGGAGGACATGAATTACAAAATAGGTAGAATTAAACAAATGTATGATTGAAATTAAACTGAAAATATTAAATTTAATATTTACTAAATATTTCAACTAAAGTATGCACGGCAACATATAAGTATTCTCTTACAGTATATCAAAGTATCCAGAAGCTGATTCTGTAGGATATCCAACCTGTTACAGTGCGACACGTCTTACTGCAGCCACCTAACAGAGTTTTTTATAAATTGTCTGCCGATCATTAATTTTGATTGACAGTCATGCCTCCTTGCAAAGTTCACACAGTTGTAAGTTGAAAACCCTTGCATGGGTTGTTGAGTTAACATATTTACACGGAGTTGTCAAATGTGAAAGTTTGTTGGGTGACCATGGTAAGGTGCGTTGGACTGTAAATTTATATTTAGGTAGCGCATGATCACTGTTGGGGATACTATTCCATATCTTTGCACCAATACTTGAAAAGGAGGTTTTCAAATGGTCTGTTCTCGAATGCCTAAGATAGCAATTGCCAGCAATGGAAAATAGTGTAAGTAAATGATTAATACATATACCTAATATAATCATAATAATCAAGGATAAAGTACTATAGCCTCAGACCTGCATTCCATAGCTGTGATTTGCATCTCCTTGTGCAACGCTTTCAGCACTCAAAGCCATTGTCAGAGGTGCAACTACTGCATTAACTTCACTGTCAACTCCGTCCAGTGCTAACGAGTCTCTACTGGCTGATGGGAATGCTGTGTTTGCACGGAATCTAGCTGCAAAGTGAAGAGGTGAGGCACCATCTTCTCCTGGCTTGCTAACATCTGCGAAAAACAATAATTATTATGTTCACTTTGCATCATTCACAAAGGAAAGCATCTAAAGGTACAGTAGCAAAAAGTAATAATAATGATGATGATTTATGACTTATACAAAAACAGTCCCAATTGCATAACATTGCAAATGATAATTAATTAAAAAATAAATTAATTTAACAAGTGAGCTAAAATTTGTGATTAACTTAAGATTAAGCGAATTTAATGTAAACAAACACCTGTAAATAAAATGACCTCAATCCTGCAAACCGTCTCTGCTGATGCAGAAGATTGTGCAAAAACATGTTTCGGATTTGACACCATGTATCCCAAAGGTTTCTATCACTGGACTGCATCATACATTGCAACTATTTAGTAACAAACTACTAATACCTGTTTACCCAATTATATTTTAATGCCCTTTCGTTAAATTCAATCTCTCTTCCATATTAAGCTAAAAGCTCCCCCACCACCACTCCCCCCCTAAGAAACCTCAATAGCATAGCTAGACAGAAACATGATCAAACTGTCATGTACAAAGTTGTGAGCTCACCTAGTAAGTAATTTACCGACAGAACTTGCACACCCATAGACTTGCATATTATTTTTCTTTCATTAAATTTTCAATCTTGGATATTGCATATCTGGCATTTGCACTGGTAGTTTTGCAAAAACTGAGACAAGATCCTGTCATTCCGTCATTAATGCAGTTTAGAAAGTAATAAAAATACAATAATAAAATAATAATTAACAATTATTCCATGAGCGCGCGTTGGATATGAAATCATGGTAAATAGCCAACGAGGTGCGTAGCGCCAAGTTGGCTATAACCAGTCTCATATCCAACAAGCGCGAATGGAATAATAATTGTTTCATTAAATTCCTTAAACTCCAAAAATTTGGAAGTACGAAATACGAGCAAAAAATGTGAGAAAATCCCAGCGAAATCGAGAAAACTTGATGAAGATGCGATGTTTTGTAATACCTTGTGGTCAGACAGACATAGGCTCATCACAAAAACATTTCTTGCCTTTTCGCGTACTTCTAAACGTCAGAATTGATCCAAACTTTCCACAAAAATTTTTTTTTCTTTTTTGGCTTTATTCAAAAATAATTTCGCCTTCTGGCGGAAAAAAAATTGGTTTAGCAGCGCTTAGCGCAATCGTTTACCATATAAGGGCAAACTAAGGTATATGAGCTGATAACCAGCAAGGGGGACTTTTGTCTGATTGGTTGATAATTTGCTTGTGCCCAGGCTTTTTTGACACGCGAGCAAGCGAAATAACAAACAAAATGGCGGCCGAAGATGTCTTGTTCCATTACTTGCTAAAGGAATTTTTTTTAGCCACAGCAGCGTGTACACCTTTTTTCTTTCGGAATAGCGGTATTTCAGTGGTAAAACTTCTTAACAGTCTTTCGCTCTTGTGTGATCGAATTTTCGTCGGCGGCTTCATGCACAATATTGAGTCAGGCAGATTTCCGAGTAAATGTTGTCATAGATCCCGGCGTTGTCAATCAATGGTTTCCGATAATCGATAAAATCAATAATAATCAATAATAATCAATAACAATTAATCGATTGGTATTGGAAATCGATAAAAATCGTAGACTTAGAGTTGTGTGAGTATCGATTTCTATTGATTTTCATCGATTGTTATCGATTATTATTGATTTTTATTGATTATGAAACGCACCATATGAATGAACAAACCATTCAGTTATCTTTATTTGTTGTGTTTTATGTTAAATTTGTAGCATTTTTACCCCTTATTACTATTAAAAGCTCACTTAAATTACTAGACTCTGATCGTCTCGAAACAAGAACAAAATTGTTTTCAAGTCTCTTCAGTGTCACTCTCTTCCAGCTTGTTAATTGGTTGAGGAAATTGTTTTTGTCTGCGCTCACTGTCATGCTGCCTGAATATACGCATGCAGGCCAAGAACATACATCTTGAACATTCACTTCAAAAGGGCATTCGTGATAGCCCTTGACTACACAGCACACTGACAATTCAACTTGCTTTGCCATCTCTGGAACCAGCAAACTCCGTAACAAGTGTGTTCTGGGAATCCCGGTTGAAGTGCAATGATAAAAGTGCGCAATCGAATTACCCAATTACCCTGGACGTGTAAATATGCCAGGGACCAATGAAGCACGCCCACGCTAACACGCGCCAGAAAGTTGCATAATGAATTATTAATCAATGATTTTCTATAGAAATCAATGGTAATCAACAGCAATTAAGACTCCGAGTGTGAGTATCGATTTTTATCGATTGGTTGCACCAATCAATAACAATCAATGGATTGTTATTGATTATTATTGATAGTATTGATTGCAATCAATCGATCGGAAACCATTGATTGACAACGCCGGGCATAGATCGATTGAGGTGGGAGTTCAGCCGAGACGGCCCTGTCAGTTGAAGTCTGCTAAGGTAAGATGAGTTTGCTATTCCTTTCGTTTTGTATATAATCTCAAGCTAACATAAGGAAGCACAGCCTATTAAATTTTCTTTTAAAAATTAATGTATTTTACTTTCCTTCTTGTCAACAGAAAAAAAACCTTGTTAGAAATGCCAGCGTTATTAACGTCCTCTTCTTCACCAGTTCCTAAATTTTAATTACTAGTTTCAACTAGCAACTTGTGTGGAGGTTTTACTATTACGCCATGGATTGAAATCAGGGGTTGGATAATAGGGGAACTGTAGGAAGCTGCACAGTAGATAGTTGATGAAGGTGCATGCGAGCTATTGCTATTTCCTATTTTTTTGTCTTTAAAATTCGATTGTTCTTCAGGGAATTTTTCCTATTTTTTGTGCTCATGGCTGGAGAAAAATAATGTTGTAAGCTTGGGCTTTATGTTGACAAAACAATTATTTTGAACCTCGCAATGGTGACTATAATGATGCATGTCCATTAATACTGCTATTTTGTTCCCACTTTTAGATTTTCTTATTTTGTCACCCTTTTATCCACTTGGCACCCTGTAAATAGCAATTTGCTGAAATTACTGTATACATTATGTGGAGGGGAAACCTCTGCAATGCAGCATGTCAAAACACTATAATTTGTACAAATGAACTTCTAATTCACATTAACTCTGAACTGCCAAATATTTAGGACTTGCTTTGTGCCCACAAGTCAACTTGAAATTTAAATAATACTCAATATTTTATCTTCCAACCTCATCAGAAAGTAAATTCAACTTAAGCTGGTCAATGCCTTAAATTAAACAAGTTTCAATCTTAAAGTGGTACTATGATCAAAAAATCATTTCCTTTTTTTCTTCTGATTTTGAAAGCGTGTTCGCTTAACACTTAACTGGCAAAATTTTGAGCTTTGAGTTTTATCCAAAGGCTGTTTATTTTGAGTGTAAGTTTTGGATTTCATAATCCGCCATTACTCACGTTCAAAATTGGCCGATTGGACCTCAGAGGGTTGGATCTAGAGAAAATGACGTCATTTACTCACTAGCTTAAAATTTCAGCGTGTAAACGCAATTTTTTATATATGCAAAACACGAGTTGAAAAGTCTGAAAGCCCGAAACTCCCGTGCTGCATATTAATTAGGCCGCGTACACACGCATTGCATTCTTAAACTAGTGAGTGTTTGACATCATTTTCTCCTCGACCCAGCTCTCTCAAGATTTTAAAGTTAGTAATGGCGGACCAATAAATAAGAAAATTCCAGCTAAAATAAACAGGTGTCTTTTTAAAATCAGAACTTAAAAC
>NC_090871.1:2298315-2300815 GCF_036669935.1 Montipora foliosa
AAAAGTTCCTTATTAGAATTCTTTATATAAATCATACTACCAGCGATAAAGGTAAAGGTAAAAGTCCTTCTTTTGACGAGGGTAACATGTGACAGTGAACCAGTCTAAGAGTTACTTATAAACTTGTGGCCCTTGGTGAACACCTTTTACCTCCCTTCCTCCGTCAATGCTCTGTTTTACGAGTATTCAAATCTACAGCTACAACCAACAGAGGAAAGTCAAAACACACGTCAATTGAACTGGCGCCCTCCATCTCAGAAGTTTGTGCACTAACCAACCAACCAACCTGTCTCTGTAATAAAGTTTACCTTGTTTTTCTTGTATGCTGAAGTTCTCCTATCACAATTTGAACCAGAGGGATTGCACTTTTTATGGAATGTTTTTGAAGCTGCTCAATAAACTTGCAAGTCATGTTTTATCAGGTCTATTAAAAACCCTGTAAAACCAGCCTGCTTGTTTGTTAAACAATACTTGGAGCTGCTCATTTTTTGAGTTTGCAATAACACTCATAGAGGATATAGGATCAGACAGGTCATAAGTACAAATACTGTACAAGCTATCTCCTTTTGGGGCAGATACAAAACACAGGTCTCTGTTTTACCAATACAAAAACAAACCTGAAAATTCATTAATTAGGGCTAAAAACTCTTGTTTAGGTCTAATAATTAGGAATAAGGTTAGCTTTAATGAATGTTTCTAAAGGTTTCTTCTGTATTGGTAAAACAATGACCTGTGACTTGTGACCTGTGTCTTGAACATTTTTGTACATCCTTCCCTGCTAGCAGAGGTCTCTAGAAATGTTTTTTGGTTCACTGGGCTGAGGTGTACAGGAAAAGAGACCTCTACTATGAGTCGAAACTCACTGTGTTGAGCATGTGTGGTGTTTACTTAGCGACCAAATCCTCACATGATACTTCTTGTTGTGTAAGGAATGAGTGGGACATATCGTCAGGTCTGGAGTGTAAGGAATATGTTAAGTACTTAACTGTTCTGATTGACAACCATTTGTCCTGGAAATATCACGTAGACTATGTCGCCGTGAAGATTAGTAAAATTGTTGGAGTAATATCTCGTCTAAGACACTTCGTTCCACTCTGTACTTTGAGAAGCATATATCAGTCCCTCATACTTCCCTACTTGACATATGGTTTAACTGCTTGGGGCCAAGCCGCTAATGCCCACCTTAATAAATTATTGTTACTTCAAAAACGTGCAATACGTTTGATGCATTTTCTAAATCCAAGAACTCATGCTATTCCTTTTTTCATATCTTCAAAAATACTACCCATTCACCTGCTTTACTTTAGATGAAGCTATCTAGCTTACACTCTATGTATAACGTTTCAAATAATTCTGCTCCAAAAGATTTTTCTGACAAATTTATCAAGACCAGCTTGATTCATTCATATAACACGAGAGCTGCATCTTGTGGCAAATATCATATTAAATTTTCATGTTTAAACCAACAGCGCAATTCTTTTTCATGCTTTGGCGTGAAAGCGTGGAATTGTCTCCCATCGAGAGTATGTAATCTACCTAAACTGGCGTTCAAGAAATCAATTTACAAAGCTTTATTCGCAGCTCTAGAAAGCCAGGAGGATTATATTGGGGCACCCAATTTACTATCCAAAATCAATTTATATCTTACATAACTTTGTGTAACAATTCACTGTCAATCTCTTCGCCTGTTTGGGTTTGTTTAGTTTATTAAGCTACTTATTATCAATCAATTGTGTAACTATATTTATCTCAAGATGCTAATGATTGTATTTTATTTATAGTTTATTCCTGTCATTTTTCATAGTCTGTTATTTGAAGCTTACAAATTTGGTTTATTTTCTTCTTTTTCCCTGCACAACTCGCCTCGACTAGCTTACGCTATACACGAGTTGTGCATGTCCTTCTTTTAATAATAATATTGTTAAATATTAATAAAGTTTTATTGTTGTTTGTTGTTGACACAGCGGGCTCATGTCACAGTCAGCAAACATATCATGGGGTATGCAAAGAAACACACACAGTGACCCCACCCCCACCCTTCCTCCCCATTGATGCAGAGGTTTCAATAGAAGGCTGCTACCAGCGATAGACCACCGGGTACTTTGGTCCATCCCGCCGCCTACTTGGCACAACCAGTTAAAAGTTTCACTTTGTGGGTGTATTTCCACCATTCTCTATCACAAAAATAAAATCACTTTACTTGTTTCACTAAACTCCAAATTACGGAGTTTTCTTCTCAAGAAAAATAAATTGTCTACATATTCAAACAAACGTAACGAAAATTGCGTACATTGTGTATTTAGGGATTGGTGCTCAATTTACATGACATTCTGCCTATAATGTATTTAAATACTAATAAACCAGCAATTTCTTACAAAATCACTATAATTGTAGCGTTTTATTGCCGAATTTCCATTGCCTTTTAGAGGGAAACACCTTTTGGAAAATGCTGAAAATGGCATTTCAAAGCTTGAACAATTCAAAATTTTCTGGAGGAGCA
>NC_090871.1:2308315-2313315 GCF_036669935.1 Montipora foliosa
CCAAAAAACCTGTCGGCCGACTGTCGGTCAACTGTCGGCCGACAGTCGGCCGACTGTTGCCCAACTGTCGGCCGACTGTTGGCCGACTGTTGGCCGACAGTTGGGCAACAGTCGGCCGACTGTCGGCCAACAGTCGGCCGACTGTTGCCCAACTGTCGGCCGACAGTTTGTGTTATGTTTGAGGCCAAAGTGTTGGCCGACTGTCGGCCAACAGTCGGCCGACAGTTGGTGACCTGTTGGCAACCTGTCGGTAACGTGTCGGTAACCTGTCGGCCAGACAAACTAAAATGATCGTAAGCATTTACTTGTCTATTGCTTCTAAACTACGCGAAAAGAGCTAAAGGCAGTTCATAACGATACCTTGAGCAGCACTTATACTACTAATATGGCTTTTGTCCACTGTTTTAGCGTTGGCTAGCGATACTTCCCCACATTGTAAACATCATTCATACATACATGACATGACATAAGAGGCCGCGTTGCATTGTAGGGCGATTTGAAGGAAAGTGTTTGTCTCCTCTACTAACTATGTATTGATACGTAGCTTATGGTTTTCAGAGTGAGTTTTTTTAGCAGAGTTTTCGATTAAATTATCTTCCAATGCGATTCTTAGATTGTCTGGTGTGTTGTAAATTACGCAAGTGATATATTCTATACGCATCCGATAACAACTGATAACAGTTGATCGGTAAGTACCGGTAGGTGAAGTCTGTCGAGTAATACATCACCATTACGGAATGTCACGTTAACTGCTCGTTTTTACCACAATTTTTCTTTTTTCTTAACCGATCGGTAACCTGTTGGTTAGCTGTCGGTAGACTGTCGGTAAGCTGTTGGTCAACTGTCGGCCGACAGTTGACCGACAGTCGGCCGACAGGATTTTTGGGGAGCTCTTCTTCACAATTACCCAGGGGTCAATAGGTTAAGTGTGGGACATATGTGCCAGCCCTCCTTTTGAGCCTCCCTAAAGGCCATGTCAAATCACTTCACATTTGATAGTATTTTTATCATATAAACACCAATGAAATACCAAGAGAACATTTGTGCAAAAACATCATATTTTCACACATCAAAAGATCCCTGATGCTTTTAACACTCTAAGAGAAATTTTGTATCTCCGCGCAGCCAAGTAATATCTTCCATGTCATGACTATAGCTTCAGCAACAAAATGAAAGAGACCTTTTTTTCAGAGACGTTCCTTAAGAAAAGCTGTATCAGTTACCATGACAACACAGATAATGGTTTAAAATGTTACACCTTTTCAACAAAGTGAAAAACTGAGGTGAGATATCTCAATGAAAAATGAATAGAACAAAGCCGATTACACAAAGCCAATTAAAAATGAGACTGTTCTCGCAGCTACTCAAGGGGCTTAATTAATGTTTGGTTCATTAAATTAAATACAATGACCTTTGATATCAACAATTTTCCACATCTCCATTTTTCTTCTCTCTCCCTTATCCTTTGGCAGCGTATAATTGCCTGAACAACAAGATCAACTGTCTCTTGAAATTTCACCAAGTTTAAAAGGCTTACTGACAGCTATTATCGCTAACAGCCTTACGCACCAACTGGATGGAGCGAGAAGAGAAAATGAAGTATGTTCGCCTCCGAATAAATTATATGTAACTGTTGTCGCTGACTTGGTTAGAAATGTGAGTAAAGATTCCTCTAATGTTGTTAAATATCCTTTTGTTCTCGAACATCTTTCTAACCGGAACAAATTTCTGGAGATATTTGGTTTGACCCTCCAAGGAACCGTGCAAAACCGCAAACAGGACGAAAGTTTTGATTCCAGCTGCTTGCTTACAACTTGTTTTTTATTTCAGTAACTAAGACAGAGTTCCCACGTTTTAAATTAGGAGAAGATTTACCTGATGGAGAGAGATATGAGACAACTCTTCAATGTCTAGAACTTGCAATTCATCCAGTGTCGGTTTGGCGGGCAACGAAGGCTCTGGGTTTACTTGAGTCATTTCAATAGGTGTCGATCGATCGTACACATCCCCAACGAAAGTGTACGACATATTGTGCCGTAAAAGTCAAGTAATTTATGCTTTCAAGACGTCCAACCGAGCGGAAAGCTATAGAAAATAAACATGTAAAAGTTAGCACACCTTGTCTGGAAACTCTTACTTATCAAAGGTTATGTCACATCTTACTTCGTGCGAATGTTCTCCCGAACAGTCCCCAACAATATTGTTCGAACGACATTCTTTATTTACTCAGTTACCCAAACTCCCCCCCCCCCCTCCCCAAGGAAACTGTGGCTCTGTTCGGGGCAAGTGAAAAGACCATCGTTTCTCTTCAGGAATGGTCAAAAAGTATAGGGGGTTGGGGGTGGGACTGAGCAGATAGGGGGTGGGTCATCAGTTTTTGAGCCCTTAGCAAGGGGTGGGTCGTTCGATTGTCAGCGATCCATTAGGGGTGGGTCATCCTATTTTATTTTAAACGAGAATAGGCACATTGTTAAATAAATATATTTTTATGATCGAGGGCTTGATTCTACGGTGGCTTGTTGGGGCCATATGGTAACTCCTTTTTTTTCAAACTCGTCATCCCGAGTTTAAAGTGGCAATGGCGAGTTTCAACTAGACAATCTCGAGTTCAAATTGGAGAGTCGCGAGTTCAAACTAGAGGATCGCGAGTTCAAACTCGGCAGGTTAGTTTTGCAGGTTGCAGGTTGCAGGTTGCAGGTTGAAATTTACTGTGACTGTTACATGAATAGCTAACCTTAGGCCTAATTAGGCCTAAAGAAACGTTTTTAGGCCTAAGGAGGCCTAAAGAAACGTTTTTAGGCCTAATTAGGCCTAAGGTTAGCTATTCATGTAACAGTCACAGTAAATTTCAACCTGCAACCTGCAACCTGCAACCTGCAACCTGCA
Source organism: Montipora foliosa (assembly GCF_036669935.1). Lineage (NCBI taxonomy): Eukaryota > Metazoa > Cnidaria > Anthozoa > Scleractinia > Acroporidae > Montipora > Montipora foliosa. The sequence continues at coordinate 2,311,202 of NC_090871.1, forward strand.
AAACTAACCTGCCGGTTCAAATTAGAGAACCCGAGTTCTAGTTTGAACTCGCGATTCTCTGGTCTGCACTAGCGATTGTCTCGTTTAAACTTGCGATGGCCACGTTAAACTCGCGACTCTCTAGTTTGAACTGGCGATTGTCGAGTTGAAACTCGCCATTGCCCCTTTGAACTCGGGCTCTCTAGTTTGAACTCGCGATCCTCTAGTTTGAACTCGAGACTCTCTAGTTTGAACCGGCGATTGTCTAGTTGAAACTCGCCATTGCCCCTTTGAACTCGGGTTCTCTAGTGTGAACTCGCGATCCTCTAGTTTGAACTCGCGACTCTCTAGTTTGAACTGGCGATTGTCTAGTTGAAACTCGCTATTGCCTCTTTCAACTCGCGATTCTATAGTTTGAACGCGCGACTGTCAAGTTTAAACTGGCGATGCTCTAGTTTGAACTCGCGATGGTCACGTTGAACTCGCGACTCTCTAGTTTGAACTGGCGATTGCCCAGTTGAAACTCGCCATTGCCACTTTAAACTCGCGATTCTCCAGTTTGAACTTGCAGTTCTCTAGTTTGAACTATATGGCCCCTACAAGCCACCGTATGATTCCGTTGAAATAGCTAACAATAAATTTAAAGCAGTTCGTAAAATACAACTGTTAAACCGAAATTAAAATTATAAAAAAAGAAATCTCTCTTTTGTCTCTTTTTGTTAACAAATACAACAATCATATAGTAAAAAATGAATGTGCTTTTCACTACGGTGTTGTTCCTTCTGCAAGACTACAATTACAAAGTACTAAAATAATTCTTGGATTATCGCCAAGAAATGTTTTATATTATAATTTTCTCATATGGTGTATCAATTTACAAATTGCCTAAAAACTCATTTGTGCATTGTTTTGTACATGCTGTTGTATCTCGTTAAGAAACAAACCTAGCCGTAAATCAACACCACCACAACTTCATATACAAATGTGGTATATATAGTTTACGTCATAGAAAGTGCGGCGTACGGGCTTTTATTCACGAGTTGTTTGTGTCAAAAACCCGAACGAGCGAGGAACGAGCGAGTGAGGGTTCTTGACACAAACATCGAGTGAATAAAGCCCCGTACAAAGCACTTTCTATGTCGTGAACTGTTTATTACACATAAGACGAGAATTTTCATTAACATAGTTTTCTGAACGCAAATTAGAAACAAAAACTCACTAACAATAGAACCAAATGCAGATTTAATTTAATTCAATAACAAAGTACGATTTGCACGATTTGCACGAGACGCACGAGTGATTGGCATGGAAACGCCTTTACGCTATCGTTGATTGGGTATACTTCCACATGTGAAATAGCTGTACGCCATTCTGATTGGCTGTATAAGCCTTTTCCACATTTGAAAATAAAGCGTATAGATTTGTACAAATGAGCTTTATGGAATAAAATCCTCATGTTATGTGTAATAAAACTGAAAATATAACAAAAAAATGTTTTATCAGGTGGTGGGTCATGTAAGTTTCAGCCTTCATTTAGGGTGGGTCAAATAGTTTTGTGCCAAAAGTAACGGGTGGGTCACGTGTTTTTTTATCTGCCACATTTCCAATTGCTCCGGCCCACCTCCCCCCCCCCCCCCCCCACTATACTTTTTGACCAGTCCCCCTCAGATGAACTCTCTAACTGGTCCAGGTACTTGCCATGCAACCAGTCTATCATCTTTTTCACAGACGCATTTCGCCATTTACCACCAATGGTTGCATTAATCATGGGCTCTTGCATTTAAAATAATCGAGGGGCGAAGCACCGGACCTTCCTCACGGCGGCATTACATCATTTTATACCACAATGCGTTCGTTAAGTGAAGCAATGAAAGAGCCTTGGTATTGGTGTCACCAGCTCGATTTTGATTGGCTATAAGAACGCACCTAATTCTTGCTTGCTCTGCTTTTCATACGTCATACCTACAGACAATATATTTATATATGTAGAATTGACGTCATACCTATAGACAATAGTTTAATACATGCAGAATTGACGTCACCTAACACACTAACCAGCAGTTTGATAAGTTTTGTCATGGCGGAGCTCAGCTCAGAAATATGCGTAATAAAACAATTACATGTATTTACCACTT
>NC_090871.1:2323315-2338315 GCF_036669935.1 Montipora foliosa
CCGGAGGTCCCGTCTCACAACCCTTCAATGTTCATAATCCTGTGGGACGTAAAAGAACCCGCACAATTGTCGTAAAGAGTAGGGCATGTAGTTCCCGGTGTTGTGGTCTGGTCTTTCTGGTCTGGATAGGGTAGGGTGGAGCACCTCGCATAGGACCTCGAGTCTGTTCGTGCTCCTTCCCTCTGGGAACCAGATGTCTCGTTAAAAAAAAAGAAAAAAAAAAACTTGTGCTCTCTTCGGAATGACATGCTCGCCGTTTCTCTTCGGTGGAGTTATCAACCAGCACCTAGATATGTGGGAACGCCGATATCCTGAGTTGGTCAAGGAAGTACGCGAAAGCATGTACGTTGACGACTTAATGACTGGCGGAGAGACTGTCGAACTAACCGCAGCGAAGAAAGCTACCGCAACAGAAATATTCAATGACGCAACATAAACAATTCACAGATGGCACTCAAACGCCCCAGAGCTGGAAGCACCCAGAGAGCTACAGTCTGGTCAAGCAGAGTCTGCCCTTGCTTATCAGCAACTAGAGGGAGCGAAACCTTGAGAAGCAATCAGCGAATCACCGTCCAAGTCCAAGAAAGACTTACGCCAAACAACAACTGCATGGGGGAAATGAAACCGTCAGAAGGGAAGCTGTTGGGTCTACCCTGGGATATACAACATACACTTAGCGTGATTCTCAGGAACGATCCGAATGAGACACAAGGAGTCACTCAGCGACTCCTATGTGCGAAATCATGCCTTGCCAAGAAAAGCCTGACGATTCCGAGGCTCGAACTAGTCGCAGGGCACACGGCTATGAACCTTGCTACCAACGTCCAAGCCGCCCTAAATGGTCACCAAAGCACAGTCAACTGTTGGCTCGACTATACAGTGGCCCTCTACTGTATCAAAGGTCAGCGGGAGTACCGCCAATTCGTCTCAAACAGTGTGGACAAGATCCAGCAACATCGTCAAGTCACGTGGTATCATGTCCCAACCGAGGAAAATCCAGCCAACTTAGGGAGTCGGGGAGGAGATGCTGCGAACAACTTACTCTGGAATAAAGGCCCGACATGGCTGAGTATTCATCAAAGTGGCCTCCTAACATAATATTAGAGCCTTCACCTGAAACCTTATATAGCTGAAGCCAAAGCAAAAAGCGAGAAATTGTGTCTCTAGCCGTTCCTACCAAGGATGCCCTCGACCATGTGCTCAACAGTCACCAGTTACCGAGAGTACTGCGAATCGGAGCTTTGGTGTGGCGCTTCATTCGAAACTGCCAAGCAAAGCCAAGGAACAGACAAATCGGTCCAATCACTACGGAAGAAATCGAGCTTCACGAGTCGCAGTGGATCAAGAAAGCTCAAGAGGCAGCTTGTCATCAAACCAACTTCCAAGCCGACCAATTACAATTCAACCTTCAGTGCAACGATCAGCATGTCTTAGAATGTCGAGGTAAGATTATGGGGGAATACCCTATCTGCCAGACGAGCATCCCTTCACCAAGAAACTGGTTTTCTAGGCACACCTCTCCACCCTACACGGAAGAGTTGGACTCACCATGTCAAAAGTGCGTGAGATACTGGGTACCTCAGCCGCGAAGACTGGTTAAGAAGTTGAAAGATAGCTGCTACGGTTGCAAGAGATTCCGCGCCAGAGCTTACCAAGCGCCGCCGCCGGGAAATCTACCCAAAACCGGAACAGAGGGTTCAAGAGCATTTCAAGTAATAGAAGTGGACTTCGCGGGACAAATCCGTTACAAACCAAGAGCCAATACCGAGGGCAAGGCATACCTATTGTTGTACGCTTGCAGCTTAAGCAGAGCTGTATACCTCGACCTGGTGAAGAGCCTAGAAACAACGGAATTCATAGCGAGCTTCAAGCGCTTTACAGTCCGAAGATGAAGACCGGAGATTATCTATTCAAATAATGGATCCACCTTCACTAAGCCGCAAACAAATGGTTACAGAAAGTGCAACAGTTCAAGCGTATTGAAGGTTATCCATTGCATCTCCCGATGCACTTTGTCTTTGCCAACTGACCGCGTTTCCACACAAGTTTTGGACATCTCACGGACGACAAAAGTAAATTGTGTTCTTTGCGCTACTCTATGCACCGCTCGGGATCGGCTATACTGATGCAGAGACAATTCCCAAATGTTTAAATTTCGCTTTGCTGATGCTATATTACTTCGGTAGCCATTTTGATTATTACGAAGACACTATTTTGGTTCAAAAGAAGGGAAACGTGAAACGATTTTAGCAGCGTAGTACACTCTTCCATGCAATAAACTTATAAGTGTGCCGCACGGGGAATGAAGGAAAAGCAGGTCACAGATCACAGCAATACTGGATAAAGCTATATAAAACTATCACAGGGACTAACCTTAAGCCTAAACAGTGTCTTTAGTCGTAATTAGGGTTACGGTTAGCATTATTAACGTGATTAGGGTTGTTTCAAGAGTAGTAAAACAAGGATCTCTGAACGGTAACCTAGAAGTTGTAGGTTCGATTGTAGGTGCTCGGCACGGCAGGTGTACATAATTACTTATCATTATGTAAATAGTCAGTCAGAATTCAAAATAAATATCATTCTTAAGGTGTGAATTAGCAACTTGACACGTTAGCTCAGTGGTGAAGAACAGGGACAAGTAATCCAGAGGTTTACGGTGGGTTGGAGTTCAAGGCAAGCTGCAAGTGACGTATACATACATACTTAATTGACCGCTCCCCATAGCGGCTTTTCAGGGCCAATGAAACACAATGAACGAAACGACAGAACACAACAACTGTTAAGAATCCCAACTGGCCGGAGGCAAACCAGTTGGCTATTTACAAGTGCAGCTGGGAAGTTGAACCAGGGAGTACCAGGAACAAATTCAACGAGTAGTCAGAGCGGGTCTTGAAATCTCCGGATCTCAAGGCAAGCGCCCTAACCACTGGGCCACACTGCCTCACGTATCATTGTAACACCAGAAAAACCGAGCGGGAACTGGAAAAGAAGGGATAGAAAGAAGAAAGCTGGGATGAAAAGAGGCAAAGGTGTAAGCAATGTGGGCGTAAGTAAAAACTAGTAATAGCAATTGCTAGGTGCCAACGAAACAGTCAATATAATACATAGTTTGCAGATTTGTATCAGAGTTCCAAAACATCCAACAGTAGTAGTAACTTTTTTTATTCGAAAGAACTGCAATTCAACTTATCTAGTTAACAATAATACAATAATAGAAATTGCACACTTAAATGTATCTCCAACAACAATGTAGAAATTGTCAACGTGTTTTCCCATAATATGGAAAGTACTGCTGCAGTTTTTGAACGGTCGTAAAATTTTAAAAGGAATATACAATATTTAAGTTGAATAAAATCAGTGCCATGTAAAAAATCGCCAAAGCGTTTTCAGACTTTTCAGTGTGGAACATGTAACGAGGAATCAAACTCACTCGCACATGAAAGTTGCTTCACTTCTAGAATTTTTATTTTGCAAGATACAGCCATGAATTACAAGTCAAATTGATCGTTTAATTGTATACTTTGCAGACAACATATTTTCTTTGAAAATTAAATTAAATTGTTCCCGACTCAATGGTCACAAGACGAAAAACAAACTGCTGTACTGGCAGGCCGAAATGCGAAATTGACAACAGCGGCCGATAAGAACACGTACGCCGGTTTAGTTTTGAGCTCGTTCACTCAATATAGACCACGATGGTTCAAAAATAAATATTAAAGAGCACTCAAAGCGAGTGTACACAACACAATGGTCAGGGAAATGGGAAAAAAATGTGTTTTCACTCACCTGCGAACACAAGATCATCAATTGTCGCGCGCGTCATGCAAGTTTCACAGCACGATTGAGAATTTTTCTGCCTGCTGCAATACTTCGCGCGGCGTTAAGCTGGCCGCCTCGCAAGCCTCCGGTCTTCGCTTGGCTTGCTCGTTGGCAATTAGCCATGTATATATATTAGTAAGATTAGTTAATTTAGAGATAGTAACTGTAGTAACTGCTATACTTGTAGTTAAATTATATCTTAAATTTAAAATCATAAGCTTTTTCTTAAAATTTATGGTGGTTATAGTTGAACGATTGTGGGAAGGGGTTTGGGTTTATTTTTTTTTTGTTTCATTTGCGTTTTGTTTCTTTTTCCGGGGCATCCTGAGCCATGTCACAGTACATCAAACGAAACTGGATTTTGCTTAGCAGTTCAAATATGGATATTACGTTTTTGGTATAAAAAAGCACTTGACAAAGACAAGATTAATTTAGCTTAATTTAATTTAATATCATTTTCATTTCTTTTATTTTCAACAATGTTTAAAAGTCGTACAAAATTTCCTTTACTTAAAAAATAAATACCTACAAAAGAATTCCAGCAAAGATTAAAATATTTACATCATATTTATCTACAGAAGACGAGGGGCAAAGACGATATTTAAGCCACCGAAAACAACTGTTTGGTCCAAAGAAAGGGGACGAATTGTTTTAAGTCGTCAGACTGGACAAAGGCCGCTCGAAACATTCAGGACGGATCGAACCATAATTCATGCATGGACGTTTTTGGCCTTGACGGTGCACACAACACACCTTTTTTCGAGAAGATAACCAATCAAATCTCTTGATTAAATTATGCGCAGCTAACTTGCTAACCTGTGCGAAGACCAGCAAAGCGAAAGATTTTGCACTGTCACGGTCAATTCAACATCGATTGCGACAGCATAATTCTCGATTTTCGAATTCCCCATAATACACTTTGTTAGCCCCCCAACTTTTGCATAAACTATTGTTTTCAAATGCTCTTGGGGACACTGCATATTCCCAAGAGCATTTGAAAACAATGGCTTATGCAAAATTTGGGGGGCGAACAAAGTGTATTATGGGGAATTCGAAAATAGAGAATTCTCGCTTTTGGTGGTTTTAAGGTTTCATTACCAGTCCCTGGATTAACTATGATCAAACCAAAATTGAACCATCCATTTGATTTTCGACTGAAATATAGAAAGCGCCCTTTAAATGCGGTGATGAATATCGTTGCCCCTAATTCTTTCCCAAGCCTCCTTTTCAGAGTTAAGAATATAAATATGTGAGTTCCTTTCGTTATTGTTGGAGGTCTGAAACTCGTACAAATATTTTACAACGCAAAATTAATAGTGCGTACCGACCTTAAAGGGAACCTCCACTCCGACTAATGGATAATTTTAAACCGAATAAAATGTTTGCAATCAAATTTGATCGACAATTTTCTTCCAAAAAGTCTTTGCATCGAAAAAAGTGAATTTTTATAAATTTCCCGGGCGCCCCCATCTTGAATAATTGTGACGTGTCGTGCTTTCCCTATTGTTTCAACAATAGTACGTTTTCAACCAACCTCTTGAGACACCGATAACAATAGAGAAATCTACGACTTCTGGTGGACGAACAAAAGAAGCCAGTGAGAGATCTTTTGTTTTTGTCCACCAACATGGCCGCGGTGACGTCACGTGAAAACCTCCAATAGGGCAACCACGACACGTCACATGTATTAAAGATGGTGGCGTCCGGGAAATTTGAAAACCAAAACAAGCGTTCTTGAAATTTATTTAGCTATTTCAGAAACAAACACTTTTATTGGAAAAATTGGGAACAATACTTATTGTAAAAATTATGTTCTGTGCCTTAAAGTTATTTTCTTGTTTTAGTGGAGGTTCACCTTTAAGCAAACTCTGCTCATTAGCTTCTTGATCGTTAGCACCTTTTGTTTAACGGCAAGTTAGTGTGTTTTCGTATGTTTGCTGGTGCTTACAGTTGCCTCGCTAACTGAGGACCAATACAAACCTATAAAGAGGGAATTAGATACGGACTTAATATCACAAAGGTGTGCGAAATACCACTAATTCTCATCCAATCGGAAAATGAACCGAGACAAATTGTGACTTTTAGAAGTTTGTTTCCCGCCCTAAGCGGTGGTTAACTATATTCAGGAGCTCATGAGTTGGAGCTTGCATGCCTCTCCCGTATAAGCCCTATGAGTCAAGCTTTGCGCGTATCTTTCGCCACGAGTTCTTCGGCTCTGCACGCAATTTTAAGAATGGCCAATCAGAACAAAGTTATTGTCAATCGAAGACAAAAAATAGCAAAAACAATGCATGCAAATTGATGTAAAATAAATTGACGTAAATGTGAGTCCCCTGCTAAAGGTAAAAAAGATACGTGTAAAGGTTGACTCAAGGATATATTGCATAAGGAGGCTCCTACTCCCAGGCTCTTGCTATATTTAATTCAAATTCTGATTGGTTTAATTGATAGTTTGACCGGTCTCAACGACGAGCATTTGATTTGATTTGCATTAATTTGTTGATTTCTGTTTACAATGTACCCAATTAGTGCTCGAGTTCTAGAAGGCTAGACACTTAAATAAAGTTATTTATCTTTCCTTTCCTTTCGTGTGTGGTTGCTGTGACTGGTTCGAGAAAAATGTCCTTTGCTAAAATGCGGAGGCCTTTCAGTTTTTGAGTGGCTTTTCCTGCGATCAGGTTTGTTTTGCATCATCTGTTTCCGTCTGTTGGAATTGCCCAGAGCACTCACTTTGCTATTGGTTTTTCGTCTCCCAATTGAACGACGTTTTTGACTGAAACAACCGCTCAATGTCCTTCGTTACCAAAGCATAGCCGCCTTAATTCTCTTGTAATCATTATCCACCGCCGTCATGGTTTCCATTGCTGTGGCAAGAGCTTCTCCTATTCTCGTACAGTTGGCATCAATGTTTATGACTGCGGCCCTCGCCCGTCTTTGACTCATTCCTCTAGCCACTGCACGGTCAAATGCGGTCACTTTAAGCTCGTTTATTTTCTCTTCATTTTCTCGCAGTTTATTGAGGGCCCCAGGGGATTGTGTTAAGACTTTCTTGGATGCAGCTCCAAGCTGTAAAAACAACAGCGCAAGGCATAGTTGAAGGGTTATAATTGTTCGAAGGGTGGATATAGCGCTATTAAATGGAAAACTCAATTGGTTTTGCTAGTGTTTATCCGCTGGATAGTTTTCACAGCTACCGGTATTCACCGAAGTCGAGGTGGTATTGGCCACCGACACTGAGGTGACTAGTTGTTTTAGTATATATTAAAACAGTGAGATAAAGAAAGCACAAAAAGGTGATTTTAGGACATTTATTCCGGCAACGATTACAACAGTTTCGGGCGCAGATCCCTCGTTAGTTGCTCGGAAGTGAATAGCAAAGGACATTCTCGGGGATATTCGGAGAATGAGTAGCCAATCAGAGAGCGTCGGTAGTTCCTTCAGTTACGAAACTGGTATCAATGGAAGCCGACGGTGCGCCTCTTACCCCCTCCCTCTGTCAGTGTTCCGTTTTACGGATATTTAAAGCTATAGCTACACGGATCAGAGGAAAGTCGAAACAGACGTTGAAGTCACCGAGGATCGAACCGGGGACCTCTTGCTCAGAATGCCGCGCACTAACCACCTGAGCTACGCCTGGTCCCTCCTTCATTTGAAGCCAAGATGAAGCTACAATAAGCGACAAAAGTAGTTGAGACACTGAAGTGGAAAGACCACAATTAGGAAAAAATCACCTTAACGTTGCATTTTCCACTTGCACTTCCCCTCCCTCTACTTATCAAGCTTTCTTCGAACGCTAATCTCCAAGTCGTTGTTAGCCTTTGCTTCAAAACAAGTCTTTTTGCAAAACCATTTACACTATTTACAGTGCAACGCGCCTTACCGTGGCCACCCAACAACCTTTCAAATTTGACAATTACGTGTAAATACGTCAACTAAACAACCCTTGCAACGGTGTTCAACTTACATGTACAACCGTGCGAACTTTGCAAGGAGGCGTCACTGTCAATCAAATTCGCACACCCTGATTGGCGGACAATTCGTAAAAAAAAATTTTAGGTGGCCACGGTAAGGCGCATCACACTGTAAATGAAAATGACCTATCAATTTTCATTAAAGCGTCATTCCATTTGATGATTTCACACAAGAACTAGTTTAGTAACTCAGACATGCACCATTAAGAGGTTCCAACAACCACTCAACCACCCTTCCTCAAATTAAGATCTCAAAAACCCACTTACTTCAGTGTGGAATGATTTGAGTACCCTCTGAACAGGACCAGGGACCTGATCCTTACACTCTTCCTTGACTATAAGCTTTATGTATCCTCCATCCTCATGTGCCTGGACAGAACAAATTGAGAGGTTTTAAGAAAAGAAAACTTTTCCTGAAATTACGAAGTAAGCCGGGGTATTTGAATCTGTTAATCCCCTTGAAACATAACCTTTGCAAGCATAGGGTGTTGGAAATCATTGAATGGTCATCGTCAAGCTTTTGTAACATTGTCAATTTAAAACCTGTAAACTGCTGTTCTGCATGTATGTCAGAATTTTGGGTGGTCGCTTAATAGGTAGCCAGAGTACCCGGAGAAAAACTTCTCAGAGCAGAGTAGAAAACCAACTAACTCTACCCACATACGATGCCGAGTCTGGGAATTGAACCCAGGCCAAATTGGTGGGAGGTGAATGCTTGTGTAATAATTTTACCATTAATTAACAAATTAATTTTTGATGATGATGATGATGATTAAGGAAAACCAAAAACTCCAAAAACCGCTGTCTTACCTCAAGACCATCCTCATCATCAGCTGTTCGTATAAGTTGCTTCAATCCATCAATGCATTCTTCAAGAGATGCTTTTGCACTGCCGGTTACACCTGCTCTACTGCAGGCCCTCTTAAAATCATTTTTGGCATCCAGTAATCCTGTACTTGTGATTTGCACTATTTCAATGGGCCCATTACACTCAGCAAAGAAGACATCAAACTAAAAAAGCCAAAAAGAAAGAGCACTGTAAGGAAATAGGCACATTAATTATATCTGTCAGATAGTATGCACACTGTCATTGGATAAATTAAAGGGCTGTATTCGACAGTGCGATCCACTAAACATTCTCTAGCAAGTTTTTCATGTCATTTCTGTTACATAAACTTGTAAAACTCTTTGAATCTTGCAAGCAACTATTTCAAACAGCCAAGAAGATTTGGTTTTTTAGATTTTAAACACGGCAATCTTTGTGGCAGTTGAACCTTGTGCTTGACTTCAACTAGTTTCCTTTCCTGCATGGCTGCAATAAACACCTTACTAACCTTGTTTTCTTGGCCTGTACTGTAAAATCATGGATCTCAAACAGATCCTCATAAACCAACGGGAAAAAACTTGGTCTGTAATTTTACACTATGGACCTTGAACTCGGTTAGGTACTTAAGAGAGAGGTATGTAATAGATTTAACCTTTGAGGAACAGGCTCCTAAAGAGTCACACACAGCTTGTACTAGCACTAAATGCATTGCATTCTTGATGCTCATAACCACAAACAAATCAACTTCCCAAACCAAAATTCAGTTTCCTTATAACTGATTGAGTCTTACTTTAGAACACAACAACACTCTTGACACTTAAATTAGGGGTGTTCATGGTTTGCTCACTATGAATGCAAAACAGCATTAATAAAATTTACTTGTTTATAATAAATACAAGTACAATTTGATCATACTCTCTCCAGTTATGGGATTCAGTGTGTACCCACCTCAGGGACTTTTGTGACGATAAGAGGTATAAATTCTTTTTTTTCTGAGACTTCTAAAGGACTTATGGTCACATAGTTTTTCTCCTCAATCTCTTCATTCTTTGCAAACATGCCTCCCTTCAAAGACTGCCTTGCATTCTTCATCTTCTGCTGCAGTAAGTGTCGAATAAGGGACTGAATTGCAGCATGCACACTATTGTCGCTCTCTTTGGCTGAAACAGTAACACTGAAAAATAAAAGAATAGACCGAATGCATAAATGGCGGCCAAAAAAGCATTCTTTTGTTTATGTGCTAATTAGCCTCACTAGCCTCGTTTGCATGGACAAAATACAAAAGACGCTTGAAAGCGAGGTTAGTGAGTCTAATTAGCACATAAACAAAAGAATACATTTTTGGCCGCCATTTATGCATTTGGTCAATAACTTAGAGATAAATAACCAGACTTCTTCTCAGTCTATATAGATCCAAGGGAAATTTTTTAAGATCTGAGTATTCCTCACCAATGAAGATATCAAAAAAAAAATTAATCATAAAATAATAATTCCCCAAAAATTCTTGAAAACATTCTTAATTTTCTTTCCATCCTCGCTGAGGCCCTAATTGTTATTAGCAGAGCTACTCTCCTTAAAGTGCCCTTAGACCTTTAAGAGTGAGACTTATGTCTAATGCCTGATGATTTTACTCTTCAATGGGGCTGGTAAGGGTTAACAATCTTTGTAAGAAGATTTACCACCAAAGATCTCTCTAAAAGTTCTACCTCATCCTTGAAAATCATTAATGATCCCACAAGATTTGGTGGGATTTTCACCAGGGCAGTTAAATCTTCATAGAAAGTAATCTTCATAAAAAACACCAGCCTTCCTTTCTTCCATTTCTTATTTGAAAATCCAAAGACAGAGATAAACACAGACTGTCAAGTTACAAAGTAACTAAGAGGAGAGGAGTTTAAAGTCTGTAATTATTCTCAGCAAGGTTAGCTGAAATACAATGATGCATCTTCAAGGTGTATTTACTAACCTTCCTACAAAGCCATGTTGTAGTGCCACACCCTCCAACACTCGAACTGTTTCTAAATTTGTCATTTCTTCTACTGATTCATCAGCTTCTTCGTCACCCTTTTGATAACTCAGCTGGTTAAAAAAACAATTGAACTCAAACTTTGAAAAATTATCCAGAAAATAGGGAAATAACAAGTAAGGCTGTCATAATATCAAGTGCAAACCCACATCTGCAAATACTTCTGGTCTAAATATTTGCCATTGAGTTTCATAATTATTTCAGTATCTACAGCCTTCGCTTTGAAAAAAGAGGGTCAATTTGAACTATCTTAACTCAACAGTGTAATTGAAGAAGTTTGCAAACGTAAAGCAAATAATGTTGCTTATCTGGGAACAGCATGATGATGTGAAAAGAGTTATACAATCTCTAAAGTCTACACGTTGCTAGACAGTCATACCCTTTAATATAAAATGAAACAGTTCCAAACCAGTACACATATCCTCAACAGATGACTGTGTGCATTGGTCACCATGAGACTTTTTTGCCACAAATTCATAGCAATAAAGAACTCAACTTTTGCAAGCCAGACATTTTCCTCTGAGAATCAGGTTTTTAAGTTTACAAAGTAACTGTAAAGTATTTACCGGGGGGCGATAGAAGGAGTGTACAACAGACAGCACCCTGTCTAAGACTAATCCTTCAAAATGTCAATGCAAATAAAGTTATGATTATTTTAACATGGCAGTGAAGAATTAGAAAGCCTTTTAATTTATTCACCCCTAAACCGGCCTTAACCGGCCATACTTAGTATTTTACTCTGCCTAACGCCAGACGATTTTACTCGTCAATGGGGAACCCCTAGGAGTCAATGGGTTAATTAATCACACACTGTAAAACTTAGTATTTTACTCACTAACTCGAGATGATTTTACTTGTCAATTGATGGGGATCCCCCAGGAGTCAATCAGTTAAGCTACTTTGGTCACTCTGCAAACATGGCTATTTTTTATACCTGTGTAGTACTTTTGACCATTTCCTGATAAAATTTGATAAATGGTGCAAAACAATAAAAATCGGTAAATGAAATCACGGATCATGAAAACAACCCTGTAGGCTAACCTTGTCTGTCTTGTTTCCTAAAAGTAATATGGGTATCTGCTTATTAGGTTCTGTGTTATTCTCCTTTATGTTTCCAGAACTGTCAGTAAACACAGCATTATTGACAATATCTTGCTTCCATGTTCCTGCCATAGTAACAGAGTCTATGTCATCCATGTCAACGACAACTGCAAAAAGAACCATTTGCAAGGCATAAGTGTTACCCTCAGTGTAACACAACAAACTTTTAAACTCCTCAAACTTGTATTCATCAGCATTAACAGACTACAGCAAAATTAAAAAACACTTACTCTAAATAACAAACTGACAGTGGAACTTCTATGCAAGACTTGCTTATAGGCACAAAGTAAACTAGTGGGTGTTCTGATCCTTAAAACTTGATCTCTTCCTAGTTAACTGGATTTTTTTCCAAATAATTTTCAACTTTTGCACGAGCTTGAACTGTCACACAAACTCAAAAACTATTTCTAAGTACGGAAGACTGATGCACACAACATGCCACAGAAAGTCTATATTTGGTATCTATATCCTTAACAGTACTGTCACCTGTCATTTGTTCCATGTAAAAACTGCATGACTTTTGTGTAATTTCTTCCATTAGCATATTGCATTAAGAATTTAGGTCTAAAATGTGGTTTTTTAAAAACGCTTCCTTGGGAATCAGACCATCAGATGACTAGAAAGGAGCCACTCCACAAATCACTTTCTATAATTAAACCATTCTATTAAAAGTATGAAGCCTGAATTGTGGTTAAAAAAAAAAATTATCAGAAAAGGATTTGGGCTATAGGTTGAACATCCAAAAAGGGCCTAGTAAAGGGAAACAACTGGTCTTTAACTTGAAAAGATTAAAATTGAAATTGAATTAAATAGATCAAAACAATATATATAACAATACACATACCGGTATTTATTATTTTATCTCTCCGAGTATGCACACTATGATTGGCAGCCATATTATACAGCACAGCCTGCTGTACACTCTCAAGCAAGTCTTTCATGTCATTTGAAATGTTTACTTGTAAAACTGTTTTAATCTTGCAAGAAACTATTTCAAAAACCCAAGAAATTTTATTTGTTTTTCGAATTATGACGCAGCAATCATTTGTGGCAGATGAACCTTCCACTTGACTTCAACTAACTAGTTTCCATTCCCATGCACCTGAGTACCTCAGAGATAATCATAAATATCTTATTAACCGCGTTTTCTCAGTCTGTACTGACTGTGACAGATCCTCATTTTTTCCGTTGATTTACGGCCCTTATTCTTTGCGCTTGGGCCATAAATTAACAGAAAAAACTTGGTCTGTAACTTACAGTACGGACCTCAAACTCGGTTAGTAACAGGTATAGATTACCCCTCAGAATTTCACACCCTTACCTATTGCAGCATCTACATCCTTGTAATAACTTCTTCTCAAGTCCATTTCTTCACGGCCTGGGAGATCCCAAAGTGTCACAGACACAATGGTCTCATAAGGAATATTGACATGTTTGACAACATTTCCAATGCTCACTGAAACACTAGGCTGGTAACTGTAGTCAAACTGGTTCTTGGTATATCGTAGAAATATACTTGTTTTGCCAACTTCCGGGTCACCTGCATTAAACAACACAAGCAAAGTTAAGATTAAGGCATTCCTGATTTCAATCGCAAGCAAAATTTTACCTACTCCTTACCCTCCCCTTGGCAAGCCACTGAGGAGGGCAATCTTTACGATAAATGATTTTCTTCAAGGTACCGCCACATGAGTGCTCTTCTTGTACTTTGCTTCATTTTCCCTTGGTCATCATCATCATCATCTTGTCCTTTTCCCTCTGAGGGAAATGGAGCCTTTTTTTTAAGGTTTCTGTAATCTGTTGTTTTTTATGAGAACGAGAAGGGGTGATTGGCCCCAAGCTCAACCTGCTGCTGTCAGGAGGGGGGGGGGGGGGTTATTCTCTGTCTGGACTCTACCTCTTGACCAATCCAGCAAGGTTGAAACTGCCAGGGACCAAGGTCCCAGCTGGCATAGATCTAAAGGCCTCGCAAGCTTCACCACCACGTCAAGGTGATAACCCATGGTGAACAACACTCATATTCAACAAGACTTGAATGTCCTTATTCTTCAAACATGACAGGTGACGAATGGTCAAATACGAGACTCACCGAGACACTGAGACCCTTGTTTGCAAACCAGAGACTGAGACCAAAACATGCAAGACTTCAAACCAAAATAAATGTAATATAAAATGTAATTAATAAAGACTTTGAGACCCTTCACAAAGGTTGTCGAGATTTGGAGAATGGATGGAAAGTTTGCGAGTGCCAAGATTTAGGAGGTACTATTTGCCACTCCTAACATGATATGCTAATTGCCTAGCAATGATTGAAGGAACAACTGAAAAGAAAATCAGATTACAAGGAAGGAAACGAAACTGCGACATCCACAGAACACTGGTCAGATGCCCTATTAAGTATTGAGTTACAAGATCTCCTGGTGTGCAAGGTATTTATTTGAGTTCAGCTTACAGACCCTTACACTGGTCAGCTGGTTAATGACAATGTAATAGGATCATGATCATAAGGGGTGATGGGGAAAATGTACCCCTGAGAAAGAAGATATGCTGGTTGCTGGACAAAAGCTAAGGGATAACTGAAAAGGGAATAGAAGTCGAAGGCATGATGAATCAATCTTTTGACCGCTGAAACACCTCTGAGATGCTCTAACCTTTGATCAACAAGAACTTCTCTTCCTGTTCCTTGCATAATTATATTCCTTCTACTTTCTACTCGACGGTTGCTTTGTTTAGAGATCATGTTAGACTTAATTATTTACTGATCACAAAATGGGATTTAATGTAAGTCTTAGCTGTTCCACAGCGCACGACATTCCGTGGTTTTAATAACAAATTCATGAATGTTTGTTCTAATTTTCATGTTGTAATTCAACAAATGCCTTTCCATCAAAATTTCTGTAAAACTTGTCAAACTGCCACTGAATTGCAATAAAGATAGAGATATCAATAATCATAGCGACGCAACAAAGAATGCATGCCCACCTAACATTTCAATTAAGCGATTAATTAACGGTTACACTGTCGGTTTGTACGCAACTGACCATTAACAGAATCCTGCTATTTCCTGAACTTTAATCTACCAACAAGGTTTTATCTGACACAAGGTTAAACTTTGCACAACTTACCCACAAGAACAACCTTGAACGTGGGTATTCCTGGTTGCACTATTTTCCCTGCGATCATAAAAAAGTATTTAAAACGGATAAGATAAGCTTCCTAGAAGGGAAAAGAAAAGAAAAGAAAAGAAAAGAAAAGAT
>NC_090871.1:2343315-2348315 GCF_036669935.1 Montipora foliosa
CAATGAACATTGAGTTACTTCCCATTTTTGGCATCGTATTGCTCCAAATTAGTTGTTGTTGTCAAGTGGCATCCAATCTTTGATACATAATGTTTGGCTGTCATGCATCCCCACACAAGCCAGTCCTCAGCCATTGTCTTTGCCTCATTATATGAGGTAACCCAACCCTATCCAAAATATCACTTATCCATTTTTTATGTGGCTAAATAACATTTTGGCAAAGTTAGAGTCAAGCAAACTTGTCCAGGGGCCTTTACCATTTGCATACGTGACCTGTGGGGTGGCCTTCAGGGCTCTTAGAGGGGCTTTGTGGCTTTTCACTTTGTGCAGTTTTGCATTCAGCCTATCTTTACAGATCTCTTACAGCTTTTCCAGCGAATCTTTGCGGATTCTTGCCCCAGCTTCCTCCCCCCACCCCCCTTGTTCCATTACTGAGTTTTTTTGCAGTCAGGTAAGTGGTTTCCACTGAATCCTTTCAGTGTGACAGTGCTGGTTAGCAGCTGCTCGCAGGGGGTGGTTCCTGCTGCCAGGGTTGCCATGGAAACCTCCTCCATGCACATTGCTGCTGGCACCCCGCTAACCTTATAAGCACCAGTTCCCAAGCTCATCTGTTTGTGATGAGTTTGACCTTGGTCTGCCTCTAGCATGGACTCCTTCCACAAATCCTTCCAGAACCAACTGGTAGAGCACACTGCTGTTCCCTCATCCCTCTCAAAACATGTACAGCATCTTTCGCTTTCCTCAATGTCGCATGCTTGAGCAGACCTTCTCCTTCTGCTTATTCCAAGACTTCCGTTAAATAAGTTTTCCATCCATGCTTAAACTGATCCCTTTTTTTTTATTGTCCATATTTTGAGTCACAAACCTAAAAAGGTGGAGATACCTGACAGGCAGGTACAAAAGTTGGATGAAATTATCTCTGGATTGCTGACCTCGGATTGAGCAAAAAATGATTTTTAAACCCAAACTATTTAGGTTAGGGCTAGGGTGATTTCTCGAGGCCTCATCTTTTTTTTTTGTGTCGATCTGAGGTGAGCAATGAGGGTTCTCCAGGAGCTCAGGCGACCAGCCAACGAAAATTTGCCATCTACTCAACCTGGATTCAACGGACAACTCAGGGAAAATGTATACATGTATGCATTTTTGGGGGCTGGCTTAGCAAGGAAAGCAACTTTCCCTGGCTACTTGAAAATTTTCTCCGTCTACTTTAAATTTTCAGGAGAACCCTGGAGCAATCCAAGTTGATCCGGTCCGACTTTTGTACCTGGCTATGCCTGACTCAACAAAATTAATGATGTACACTGCAAGAAGTACAGCAGTATTGAGTATAACTGCAGCTGGTTGGACATAAATAAGATTTGTTCAAGTTTCTTGTACTGAACCCTTCTTTTTCTTAGGAAGTGAAAAAAGCGAAATGTGTTAGAATAATTATTCTAAACTCGTTACAGACTTCACTGAATCTTTTTTTTTTATTTTTTTCATAGTTTCTCTACAAGTACATCAAAGCTGACACCCAGAATACAACAGCTCTTGAGCAAAAACCAGCAGATGAAATTCCTAAGGTCTTCAAGATGCTTGGGTAGTAGTAGTAGAAGTAGTAAAACTTTATTTTGTCTTGAATTTAAGTATAGCGCTAAGGGCACTAGTTACAAAATATTAAGTTTAAAAGAGATAATTACAATGAATATACATCAAGACAAGAGAAAGAAAGACTAAATTTTGCCATAATATTTATTGTTGCCAGGAAAGGTGAATTTTCAACCCTTTTAATAAAATAAAGAATCTTTATTGGCCAATATCTCTCCTACAACTGTGGGGACAAAGTCAACTTTAAGATTTCTGTCCCAGCAGTATGGAGGAACTACTTCAAAATCAAGTCTTCTGTAGTCTGTCTTAATTGTCAGAACACCTGAACTAGTAATGGGAACACCATCCATATACTGCTAGTTCTTTTTTTTTTGCCAAGTATGCCCAAGGCAGAACTGGTTTTTAAAAAAATGAAAACGTCTGTACACTGCCTAGGTAGACCAGAATTAAATTTTGTGAGCTTTGTTAAGGTAGCAATTTAATGAGGGTCATGCATGATACATCGTTAACAAAAAAGCTAACCTTACAAAATGTATGTAAGTTAGAGAAATAATAAATAATAATAAACTTACTGTATTTTTGCTACATGTATATGTCTTTTCTCAGCCTCTACATGTATGTTTATGTCTTCATGTGAAGTTATTGTAAATATAATTATTTTCCGGGCATTTAATTATTACAGTTACTCAGGTTACATTACTTTTATCCCAGTAATAGAGGCCCAATGTTCTCCAATGAAACCCACAAATATTCTACATTCCTACAAATACAGTATGAGTTCAAATAACTTGCTTTTCTTTCCAGGTACGCATTTCCCATTTCAAAGAGTAACTTGCAATCTGTTGGAAGTCCACATGCATGGCCAATTCTTCTGGGTGCACTGTGTTGGCTCATTGAGCTTATTAGGGTATGGTACAAAACTTCTTTAATCTTTGGTTTCTCTTGTCAGGTAATACATAATTATAATAATAAAAATAGTCTAATGTTGCAAGTTAGCTTTTTCTGTCAATCGAAGAATTAATTTTTATTCTCAACTTTGTGACAGAAAAGGAAAAAAAATTATTGAAATTAACTTGCATCCTCCAATATATGCGTCAGTAAATTTCAGTTCTCACTTGTCCCCAGTTGAATATTACTTGCATATTAAAAAAGCAAAGTTTTGATTGGTAATAATCTTATATTTTGTAAAAAAACGTTGTCATCAAAATAGTTTCTGTAATATTCCCTTTCCCTGATCTTGTAGCTTGGATTGAGCATTGGTCAAGACATTGAAGGACATGTTTTGTTCCCAGAGGACAACTATGGAGCAGGAGAAGAATATCAAGAAGATGGACGGCAACCTGAGGATAAAGTATGATAGTGCTTTATATTATTATAGTAATAATTTTATTATAATTTAAAGCACTTAATTAAAGAATAAATGTAAAAAAGAAAAGGTGATGTTTTTACTTTCTGCAACTCGCTGTACATGTACTTTGAACTGTAGATTCCATTTCTTAAGCAGTCAAAAACTATGTCCCCTTCATGAAACCCATTGACCCCTGAGGGTGAGACTTAACAAATTTTACTCTGTCTAATGCCAGACGATTTTACTCATCATTACTGCCAGGAGCATTTGAGGTGTCAATGTTAACCAATTCATGACTGGAGTGCAAGTCACAATAATTTTCAATCTTGCCATGCAAATACATGATACATTTCTTCCCCCCTACCCCCTAGATGCAATGTTGTTCTGCATAATTTTCCTTGCAAAACACATTTCACCTTAACGGAGCACCAACAGGGAAGTGCTTTTTTTTTTATGAAAGCTACTGACACCTCGTACATTGCCTGCAAAAAATAATGCATATTAATCAATTAATTTTGTTGAGGATTGTAGATGTTGTTAACATTTTTTTGTAAAAATTTTGTGTTATACTTTGGATACCTGTAAGTATATGGATTTAATATATCACTTTGTTGACAAAATACTTCTCAGAAGTAGACTGCAGTTCAACCAACTATTGATTTGCTGTTTCCAGCACTTTTCAGTTATCTTGACAAGACTTTGAGTTTGTTTTTTTTCAGTACTTCTTTAGTTATCTTGATAAGGGCTATGCAGCCTTTATGGCGGGCCAAGAACTTCATGAGCTTGGAGAATATGACAATGAATTTGTTGAAAACATCCGTAAGTTTGAAATTACCATAAATTATATCTGTTTGTTCTCTTTTTGTTCAATACAGTTTCTACACAAGTTATTGTTGTGCTGTTTGACCATTTTAAGCTTTTTTGTTACATTATCACTTTAAAACAAACCACAAGCAATGTCTACTTTAATATTTTCCACTTAGGATCAAGAAATGCTGCTTTGCTTGATGGTAAGCTAAAATTAATTTACTCCACACTTTTTTGCATTTCATAAGTCATTGTCACGTCAATACTGGACCCAGAATCAAACCTCTGCCTTTGCTAGCCATATCATACACATAATTCTTAGGCCCCAGTTTAGCATTCCCAACATTAGGTTAGCATTAGATTCAAACCGTCCCGCGACTTTTGTGATGCCAGTACAATGCTCTACCAACTGAGCTGTTAAGCCACTCAGTTGGAAGCAAGTCAATTTTTTGGGCTTATGTTCTTGTCAAAAATTCTTAATAAAATAAAATGTATATGTAATTATTATTGCAATTGCAAATGTAGATGGTAGATTTTGCATTAATCTACTGAAGTTACACAATTTGTATAATCTATTTACCACAAGTCAAATTCCCTTTTTAAGGAATGGAAGAATTGATGAAGGAAAACATGGCACTTGAAGAAGAATTTAAATCCTTGGAAAGTGATTCTGTGAGTATCTAAGATGTATGATAAAAGTAATGTCTTCTTGTTGTTCTACACTCTCTAAAAATGAATATTTAGCCATTATCAGTGTCATTAATGGACAGTATTAACTGAGCGTGTGTGAGCTTGAAAAAATGGCTTTATATTACATATAGCATCTGATAATTTTTTTCAATCTCTGTTTTTGTTAATACAAAGACACTTTTTAGGCCATCTATGTAAGGCATAAGATTAAGCCTTGTTTATTACTTTTTCTTTGATAGTCACGCCTTCAGAAGTTATCAGAAAAGAAAACAACGTTGATTTCAGACAGGTAAGCAATGGAATACCATGTAAGAACTCATGGATTCACACCTCCACTGGATCAACATTTGGACAGGGGGTGGAATTTTTAATAACTACGTGTAGTAATATTTTTTACTAAATCTGCCCAGCTGCCTATAAAGATAGTATGAAAGGCAGTTGAGATATGTTTAAATTATATGCTGAACATGTCACCCCTGTTTCTGATTTGTGTCTGACAAATCATCGCTCGCCCCTCTGTCTGGTTATTGCCCCCACCAAAACCCTGTGGGGGCAATAACTGAGAATA
>NC_090871.1:2360815-2370815 GCF_036669935.1 Montipora foliosa
GTGCAGTGGTGAGAGTACTTGCCTCCCACCAGTGTGGCCTGGGTTCAATTCCAGACTCGGCATCATATGTGGGTCGAGTTTGTTAATTCTCTACTCTGCTCTTAAAGGTTTTTCTCTGGGTACTCCGGTTTTCCAGTCTCCTCAAAAACCAACATTTGATTTGTATTAATCCCAGTCACAGCGTCCCCAATTAGTGCTCCATCACTAGAAGACTAGACAATACATGTAATTAGTATAAATACACAGGTGATTATACAAAATCGCGCGCTCTCATTGGCTCGCTATCTCAGATTATGAGCCGATAATCACCTTGACGGACAAAATGGCTGCCAGTGGTTGTTTTGCCACTGTAAGTGAAGATGATTTCGAGTTTAAATTTTTTTTTTCTCTTTTTTGAAATAATCACCTGTGTATTTATACTAAAACAATTATTCACCTCAGGCTCAGTGATAATCGGTGAATATTCACCTCGACTTCGTCTCTGTCAATATTCACCGATAATCACTTCACCTTTGGCGAATAATTGTCAATTAAAAGTTCCTTTCCGTGAAATCAATGGATAACATTGATTACCGATAAGGGCTCAATATGTCAAAAGTGACCATTTTTCCATACTCACTTATTTTATCTTCAGTTGTTAACTTGGGGTTAAATTTCAAACTGTTAAATACACCTACTGTTTTAACTTCAGCAGAAAAATGTTGCATATAATAATTTATATGAATTAAATGAAGGAAACAACTTTTCTCTCCATCCCATCGCCCGATGCTATTTAAGTTTCTACTTTGTATTGCAGAGGTTAGTGCCATAACTACACAAAATGTTGGTGTTAGATAAACTTAGCTTATCGTAGTTTAAAATTCTGGCGTTATCTTTGCGGTAGGAAATTATGTTTTCCTAGGAATGTATAGAGTTACTAATGCGTGTTCCACAAATCCCGAGTGCCAGTTTCATGTAGCGAGTGTTTGCAAAAAACATTGGTGCTGTAAATTTTAGCTCCCCCACCCCTCCCCTGAGGGCATTTGCATGGTTTAATAAAGCGCATTGTTTTTATCCCCAAAATTGTGTGATATTTTAACTGTAACTTGAGGAAAGCAATCATTAAAAATTATATTACAAAAACTCCTACATCCACTCAAAAAAACTGTCTGCTTTAAGTCACTGACTCCTGGGAGTGAATTGATAGATTTTACTCTGTCTAATGTCAGATGGTTCAGCAAACATTTCAAAAACCAAAGGTGCAAGAATGAGAAGAGGCACCCAAATCAGATAATTTCTCCTGTTTTTACCTTGTTTTTGAAAGTTGACCTTTGCAACTGATTGAGAGAAATCAACATGAATTCTTCGGTCATCAATAAGCACATTGTCCATTTTAAAGTAGGCTCTTTCACAGTCCTCCACCTTGACAAAAGTAAAACCACAAAAAAGCAAAAAATTAATTATCATCAAGGCTGTTGCCTAACAGGAGCCCGGTAGCCTGGGGCTCCCAAAGAATAGCTCTGGGCGCCTTAATTTTTCACAGCAACACCTTTCACTTCATATGTTGGGCTCCTAAGTTCTCAGCGTTTAGCTCTGAGGGCCCCTTTAAAATTTCTTGGGCAGCAGCCTTGATCATTTGCAAGAAGTAAGCCAATAAGTCCTCAATGGCATTTGAACCCTTGAGGGTTGGGTTGTCATCCCATCTGGGTTGGTTTTCTCCAAGGTCCATTGATTTTGTCATTTTAAATATTTGTTTTAATTATTCACATGCCATTGGCTTCCCCCGTGAGGTCGACCCTTATTTGCTAAATCCATGCAAGGGGCTTCATTAAAATGGGGAATTTCGTGATAAGGAAAGCCTTGCCTGCAGCTTGAGATTACCCTTGCTTTCATCTTAGGAAAACATGAAGTCTGTATGGTCAGCTTTTCACCTCCATTCTAATCAAAACTGGTTTAGCACTTACTTTATAGCAGTTAAATTAAGTTTTGGTAGACATCAATCAACAAAGCATTGTTAATTTTAAAAAGTGGAATCCAGTTCTACTTTCCACAACACTTCGAGCAACATTGCAACAAATTTTTCAATCATTGGATAACATCTGCCTTGCAACTTGCATCGCAACGGTTTGCTGTACATTCCTTTATCCTCATGTGATTATCAAAAACAAGACAACAACAAAATTGCAAGACAAGTTGCTCGAAAAATTGCTGGCTGTAACAGCACCTTAAAAGGCTCAGACTTTTGTGTCTCTGTTTTTCTGTTTAACCATAACCCCAACCTTTCTTTTTCTTTCTTTATTTGTCTTCCAAATACAAAGTATTAAGAACATCTAAAATAACTAAGTTTATCCCATGCTTGGGGCTTCTGATCACTGCACAAAGAATGTGAATAAATTAAAAGTGGTCAACACTGCAATACTAAAAGTAATCTCTGCACTACCTTAGTTTACTTTTCTCAAATTTATCTTTTCCAATTTATTGATTTATTTGCTTGTTTCCTGTTACTATGTTTTTACACCCTGAGTTCATATCCCCTGGGATTTTTTCTGAGTACCATTGCTGCCAAGGGATAAAAATAATGTACTATGACATGAGGAGAAGGATATGAAAAGCTCTCAGACTGGGACCAGGTTGAGATTCAGACTAAACTGTTTGCCACTACTCACATTTTCAAACTCTATGAAGGCATACTGTAATGATTCCCCAGTTTTTTGTTCCCTAATGACTTCACAACTGAAATGTAATGTATCCATTCAGCCAATATTAATTTTTATTTTGGGGGAATTCTTGAAAATTCTTTAACAGAAATGTAAAAAGTCAATAATTTATTAATTACCTTTTAATTGCACCAAATCTCCCAAAGATGATCTCCAAGTCCTCATCTTGGGTTACAGGATTCAGTTTACAAACAAAAAGGACATTATCAAGAGGTTTAATATCAGCATCTGGTATATCCCCAACCTTTACAAGAAAAAGAACATTAGAGATTATAAAAGAAGCACAAAGGAAATATACCAGTGGGTGGCATAATTATTTAACCCATTGACTCCAGGGAGTTAGCCTCCCATGCAGATGTTCTTAGAGCTTCATCACACATTCCTCCCCTGGGAACAAAAAACCACTTCCTTTCAAGGGCTGTTTGCCCTCTATTTAAAGAAACCAATCAGCATGGACTTGTTGTGTTTTGCATACATTGCCAATCACATGCTGTGAAAGAATGCCATACAAAACACGCGTTAACTCAAAACTGGAAAACGGCCTCTGATTGGTCCATAATCCACCAACAGAAGTAGTTTTTCGTTTCAACAGACGTTAGTGGGGGAGGACGTGTGACGAAGCCCTAAAATCGTCTGTGTGTGGGAGGCTTCCTGGGAGGGCGACTAATAACAGATTTTGCTCTGTCTAATGCCAGACGATTTTAATTGTCAACTAGGGTCATCCTACATGTAGGGTGCCTCAGGAATCAATGGGTTAAAAATTACTATTCAGAAAGTACTATAATTACACAGAAAGGAAATCCCATCATATCCAGTGTGCTTAATAGGGACAGTTTTTCAGTGAGTGATTAACCCATTGACTCCCTGGGGTTCCCTATTGACGAGTAAAATCGTCTGGCATTAGACAGAGTAAAATAGTCTGGCGTTAGACAGAGTAAAATACTAAGTCTGGCCGGTTTGTTTAGAGTCTGTTTACAATATGTAGTTGGATGTGATGAGAACAAAATTATTTAACTCTACTTGCAATGTATTGCATTCCATGTTTTTTTTTCTTTTAAACAGAATGAATCAAGGGTTTAGTTTAAAAAATGCTGCACTGGTGGGAAAGTGAAACACAGAAATAGATTTTTCAACTGGGTCGACATGATTATAATTGACCACTGAAAAGAAATTCAAGAGTTGACTTTCTCAAGTGTTAGCCTTTCATAAGAGCGAATTAAGGGCTAACGCTATTAACTTCTTTATTACCCGTAACACGAGAATTTTATTTCGTAAAGCTCATTTGTAGAAATTTATACGCTTTATTGTCACATGTGAAAAAAGCCTTAAGATATAGCCAATCAGAATGGTGTGTACACATCAGCTGTTTCACATGTGGAAGTATAACCAATCAACAATAGAGTAAAGGCTTTTCCTGAGTCAATCAGAATTGTTTATTGTTTACATTTAAATAGCTTTTCAGATGGCCACTCTCTTAGCAGTGCCTCTCTCGCCTCTTCTCGCCTCACATACATCCAGTTGTGCCTATCATACATTTTATTTTTGAAAAACAATAAGAATCTCATAAACCACTCTTGTGTTCTCCAAACTTCAGCTGGCATCACAACTACTGGGGGATGCATGTAGGACATTTTTATCGACAGAAACGCATTTTTATGTGCACAAACTGATTATCTGTAGTTCAAAATCGAATTTTCTGAACAAAAAGGTCTGATGACGCTAGCCAGAAGCCTTGCA
This sequence comes from Montipora foliosa, assembly GCF_036669935.1. Classification (NCBI taxonomy): domain Eukaryota; kingdom Metazoa; phylum Cnidaria; class Anthozoa; order Scleractinia; family Acroporidae; genus Montipora; species Montipora foliosa. The sequence goes on from NC_090871.1 coordinate 2,365,249, forward strand.
ATGTTGTAGCACTAATACATGCTAACAGTGTTTTTACCTGTTAACACACCTGATAGCTACAGTACATTAATGTTGGTTGCCATGATTAACATAACAGTGATGGTGTACACTGCTGTCTTGGCATACATGTACCATGTGCAACCACAAAGAAATGATACAGAAAAGTGATGGTAGAGTTTTAACAACTGTAATGTAAATCTAACATCCCCTTACAGTATCTCACCATTTCAAGAATCTGTGTGCCAGCTTTGAGCTCTCTTTCCTCAACCATTTCCTGAATTTCTTCCATGCTTTTGCCCTTGGTGTCATCAATCTCTTCATCAGCTCCAATGCGTCCACTCTAAACAAAAGCCAACTATTACAGGCCAAATTGACAGGGACTCTCAAAGAAAACAGAATTTAGTGCAACTTTTATGGTTATGGTTTAGGATTTATAATACCGCACATATCACAAAGTCAGGACAGAGGACCTAATGGAGATGTTGGGATTGAAGGAAACAGTGGTTCAGATGGCAAAGGCAAATGGAGTGAGATGGTACGCACATGTGTTGAGGAGGGATGATGGGCATGTTCTGGGAAAAGCATCGGAGTTTGGAGTGAAGGGCAAGAGGAAGCGAGGAGGACCAAAGAAGACGCAAGTGGAGAAGGAGAGCAAGAGCGTTGGTTCGGAGAAAAAGGACGCGAAATGGAGAGTGGGAGTTAGAAAGATTGCTGACAAAGTGGGGTAAATCTGGCCACCCCCATTTACGGGGATAAACCTGGATTAAAAATTGGATTGATGATTGATCATGGCGGTTTACAACATTCTCTCCGTAGGGTGAGTTCAGACGTCTGCTTGTAAAGGTGTCTCTGGCAGCTGCTATCTCACCAACACACCCATAGTTATTATATATAAAAGGAGGACAGAAAACAACACCAGGAGTCTCCCCAAACTCTTCATGAACAGTGTGCCCCATAGTTTTGATTAATTGGAAAGGTTGTGAGACAGGGCCTATGGTTTATCATCCTTACCCAAGAAGACTGCATTTGCGGATATAATTACAAAGGCAGCACTTTCTCCTCAGCTATTTTAAGACCCCGAGTGTTGGTCCGGCCAGAGTCGAACTCACAACCTCCCGCATGGCAGCCCGGTGCTCAACCAACTGAGCCACAGGTGCACAGTCACAACTTTTATATAAGTTACGGAGTGACACAAAATACATGTAGTTTTATCCACTACAAACTTTAATGAAGAAATTGAGTTTGCCAGAACCCTGTATAAACAGACAAGTTACATGAGAAGGCAAATGGAAAGAAGGGATGGGCAAACATGCTTTACATTATTTCACAAAGGTAGAAACACATGTACGGTTGCGTAGTAGTACTTAAGGAGTTGACACTGACTAAAATCAGTGACAGTCATTGACATTTTGAAATAAATTATTAGGTTAAGATATTAACTTTATGGGGGAAGTTGGAGGGCACAGTTATGATACTGGCAACATCACCAAATAGGTTAACATCATCTTCTTACATCAAGTTGTTCTTTGGTTGGTTCGGGTGATCGGTCGGGTATAACAAGCTCTTTTGGATCATCATATGGATCATCCAGAATAACAGTGTGGTTTATTCTGCATTTAAAATGAAAATAATCAATATGAGCTTCTAGAATACTCTGCATCAGTTATTAAGACAAGTGTGGAAAAACTTTTAATGTCTACTGAGTCATCCTTAATTTACTAAGAACTTTTAATATTAAAAATTCATCTTGAGGGTTGTGTGTTTCTGCTTTTAAAACAACAAGGAATGGTTCAGGTAAAACAAAGACTTTCAAAGTTCGGTAAAGATCATGAAGGATCCTTGGCGGATAATGCCAAGATCCTTTCATTAATTTGTTTAATATCTATAAGGATCTTAGACTGGGACGAGATGAGACAAGGTCACATACTCGACGGACCAAGAAAACTGACTGCAAGCATTCTAAAAGGTTTTGTTTAAATGTTTTTTCGAAAGACAGTCAGGATCTTGAAAAGTACTACAAGCCTAGACTTTATTTTTTTTATTTTGAATGATCTCTGTAATACCTGTAATTTTTTTATCAGAAACACACAGGATAAAAATACCTACACGTATATTGTTATTAAGGGCCTCTCAAGTCATGTTGTGATTTGCATGTACCTGATATCTTGGTAAGGTCTGTGTTCATCATCGCAAATTGCATCATTTAGTTTCTCCAGGACCTCAAATCCTTCAACCACTTCTGCAAACACAGTATGCTGCCCATCGAGATAATCAAGATCATCCCCAAGAGTGATGAAAAACTGACAGAAATGTAAAAACTTTAATTTAGCTTGGGTTAACATTGACCATTGAGAACTTTTAACAAGGCTATATACATGTAGAATTTAGGCAAAGTTAGAATCAACACAATGCCAGTCAGTGGTTATCCTTTAAACTGGTTCAGGGGCAGCCATGATTTTTAGCAAGGAGTTACTTTGAGGTTGCAGTGCATTTTCTAACTTGCTGGCTTTTGGCTTACTGTATTCAAAGCTCTTGCTCCCCTACTCTTGCTCGGGTTGGTAAGTATTCCACTGTTTTTTTTTTTTCAGTGTTGCGGTGCCTTTGGGTGGTGGCTGCTTGCACGGTTAACAGATAATTTTCTTCTGGGCACGCTAACCTTAGGGCACCAGCTACCAAGCTCATCTATTGTTAGTGAGTATAATCACAATTACAGGGAAAGTCATCAAGAAGAAAAACTCTTTCCATATCTCCTTGTGACAAGACACAGATAACAGACCATGAGTAGTCTATCTTTTGTTTTGAAGTCTGTGGATCAAACCTTAACTTAACAAAATGCAATACGCAAGTGGTGAGAAGAGAAGCAGCAAGCTGCTAGTTTTGTAGGCACCAGGACGAACTCATAAGAGTTTAATTGTTTTTGTCTGCTAACTGGCAATGATGTCATTAGAATTTTAATAACCAACTCAGCTTTGCATTAAACATTAAAGTCCTTTTGACCGGCTTGTAGTGTTTAGACCAAAAATATTACTTATGGTTTTAAAAAAATTCAACAGACATGTTTCCATGACTTACTTGAGAGCCATGCAAATTATCTCCATTATTTGCCATTGAGACTGTTCCTCTCTTTTTGTGCTTAATGCGAGGCTTGGTTTCTGCCTCAAAGAATTTAGCTTGCTCACCATAAAGAAACCTGGGGAAGGTAGAATTAAAGAGCACATTGTATACAGGCATTTGGTCTTTTACCACTGAAATTCTTTCTCAAGATACATGACTTTTTTATATCTGAATATCTTTTAGAGGAACGCAAAAACTCTATTGAGTTACACTGTACATGCTCTAAAGTCAGGTAGATCTGAAGTTTTGATTCAAGAAAAATGGAATATCTTGCTTTAAATCATGATTTCAAATATAATTATCTGATCCTGGCTAGCTAGAATTTTTGCATACATATACATGTATATTTTGGGTCTTGTTGAGTTTGATCTGTTCTAAAGATGTGGTAAATCATTGGTGGACAAGTTGCTTATGAGGTTTCTACATTGTGTAGACTAAGAGCAGTTCCTCTTGCTACAAGGAGCAAGCTCCTCTTTGAATCCAAATTTTGCATGGCCATTTTTTCTTGTGTCTGCCTTCTCCTCATGCTCCACTAACTATGCAACAAAAAAGGGACTTCTCGCAGTCTATTCTCTATGGAACTCCACTTGATACATTTATGTGGGCTGTAACTGACTGGATTCTAATCTGAACTTGGTGAATTCAAATAGGTTGAACCAGAGGCAAAGCATTGTTTTCTTGTGCGCACTGTCAATGCAAATATAATCACTTGTTTACGAGTTCTGCAAATGTTACAATCCAATAACTATAGGTGCAAGAAAAACGGATCTAAATGCAAATAATCCAGCTGAACAAATGAATGGTGATTACTAAAACATGGAACCAGCCAAAACCACCCAAAACCAACGTGAAAGTCACACAACATCAAACAGACGGCCATGAACGCAAATATCACACAAACCGGTCGTTTTAAGGTATAATTATTGTGGATGGTTTTGGGTCGTTTTGGCTGGATTTGTTGGTTGTTTTGGGTCGTTTTGGCTTGTTTTGTTGGTGGTTGTAAGTGGTTTTGGGTGGTTTTAGCTGGTTTTGGCTGGTTCCATGTTTGAGTAACTACGACAAATGAATACCTAAACACAGACTCCCCTCCAGTGCCACGTCCACTTGGATCCCCGGTTTGAGCCAAGAAGTTTTGCTGTCAATAAAAAAAGGGGCCATGTTACTCTCCAACTACAATAAATCACAAAAACAATTTTAGATTTTAAAAATTAAAACTATCGATGTAGCAAAGAGGAAGTAAAGAGAGTATCACAGGTTACCTGGACAGAATGAAACAAACAGAAGTTGTAATACTTCATCTTGCACAACTTCAAAAAGTTGAGGCACGCTGCATAAAATCGAACGACAGTTTTGATTATTTTCAGTGCTACATGAAGGAAGCGAAACGAATTCCTTAAAGTTAACCAACATTGCTTTATTTGAGATGACATTACTTGATCTTAAAAAAACAACTTTGCATTTTACAAGTCAATTAATGCCTTCAATCTCTTACCTCGTGGTCTTTCACCTGTAAACAAATCGATTACTACGTCGCCCAGCGTCGTTTCGAGGATGACCGACATTTTGCCGTACTAATAAAATCAATAGTTAGGAAGGGATTTTAACTATCAATTACTGGTTTGAAGATCAGAATGAAGAAAATGTCCAAACAAGCGAAAAGAGAACGTTGAGATCCAAGACCGTGAATGCGTCCGAGATGGCGCCATGTTGGTTTGCACGGATGAGAAGCACTGGGTACTTATTTGCTTTGTGCCATTGCGTGTACGCTACATGACGTATTTTGCGAAAGAGCGGGATTTTCGATCTTAAAACAAAATGACTTCTTGTCAAGATTTTTTCAATCGCTTACGAAAGCTTGCAGTTACGGTTGACAAGGAATCGAATGAACTAAAAGGGTTACTTGAGAACTCAGGGGTATCCGCGTACAATGAAAGTCGGGCTTGCCTTTTGCTTCGTGAAACTTTAGCTGAAGTGAAAGACTGCCAGGTAAATTAAATATTTTTAGTCAAATTAAGAAATTTTATTATTGGAAATGGCATTACATGATGAATCTTTTTGTTATTCAGAGAGAAGTAAGTACCAAACTTGAAGATATACAGCACAGAACTTTATTTGGAGACTTTATTTCTGCCTGTGGAAGGCTCACAAGGCAAACGAAACAACACATAGATGAACTCGAAAATCACCTTGAGAAGTATGGCTACATCAAACCTAAAGGTACGTAAGCCACAAGAAAAAAAATTAAAATGTTCATGATAGCTTACGTTGAAAGTATGCATTTAAGTCAGTGGTGGGTTAAGGAAATCCACAAACTGAGAAAGCAGCGTTTTTGAAACTGATAAGAACGTTTTTACCGAAGAAAAATATCGGATAAAAGATTTTGTAAATAAAAGGAACTCTGCATAATTTAGATATACAGATATTGATTAGCGAAGCATTTCTTTTCCTTTTCT